>NC_069500.1:791306340-791606340 GCF_027579735.1 Bombina bombina
AATTCATTAAAGTTTACAATGATGCTTATTTTTTAAAATACCTTTGCGTTATGGTAAACATAATGCAGATCCTCCACCCGTATCTGCTGATTTCTTTAGCAGATTCATGATGAATCTGGCTTCCTCCAATTGTTGTGTGCCCCCTTTGGTGTCCAGCTCGTGGGGCAACGCAGCAATTGGAGGAAGCCGGTTTCATCATCAATACGCTAATGAAGCAGCAGATGTGGACGCCGGACGGAGGATCGGCATTAAAGGGACATGAAACCCCAATTTTTTTCTTTCATTTTTCAGATTTAGAATACAATTTTAAACTACTTTCTAATTTACTTCTATTATCTAATTGTTTCATTCTCTTGGTATAATTTTTTGAAGGATCAGCAAAGCACTACTGGTTTCTAACTAAACACATGGGCAAATGACAATCAGCATATATATATGCAGCCACCAATCGGAAACGAGAACCTAGGTTCTCTGCTGCTCCTGAACTTGCCTAGATAAACCTTTCAGCAAAGGAAGAGAATTAAGCAAATTAAATAATAGAAGTAAATTGGAAAGTTGTTTAAAATTGTATTCTCTATCTGAATCATGAAAGAAACATTTTGGGTTTCTTGGCCCTTTAAGTTTACCATAACGCAAAGGTAAGTATTTTGAAAAATAAGCATCATTGTAAACTTTAATGAATTAAAGTGTCCCTGTTTTTATGAGTAGTATTTAATACTGGCCTTTAATTCACTAAAGTTTACAATCACTTTAAAGTCTAATCTTGACTTTAGCAAGTAACAAGTTATTAACCACATGGTTCCATAGCCCTACATCTCTGCCCAAAACACTCAATGTAAATTGTACACAATATACACTCAATATAATATATTGTATTATTCAGTCTATTCTATAAACTCCAGGGGATTCATAAGTGCCAGCTCACTAAATTGCTGTTTTAATGTAACGTGCAGAAGACGCAAAAGCTACAATATGCAAACACATATATTGCTGTCTGATTCCCACAAGAACTAGACATTCATGCCAAGCCCACAACAAATGGCCGATCTCTACAGTGTTGGACAGACAATTATATAACAGGACAGGAGCCCAAAAAACATCACTGTCTTGGGAAAGTCAGGACAGTTTATAAGTATGGGTTTATTCTGGGCCATTCTCCCATTGGGCCTGATGATGATCTAAAGTTCTCCCCTCTGGTGAGATGGTCTAAGAAGTGTCGTCAGTACAGTGAGGTTCCTCAGATAATCTTGGAAAGGAACATTTTAGCTTGAGAGCTGTTGCACTTGCTATGCAGCGTTTTGGATGTGGAGAGACACTTACATTACAATATATTGCCCAAAAAAGTCCTCAAAGATTTTGCCAGATTTCTTTCCATGCCAATGTTTTGGTCATCAGTCCCATTGTCCTGTGAGAGAAGGGGAAAAAGGGACAGACATAGTTGATTTGGGTGTCTGCAATGCCGGAGAGGGAGATCATCAAGTGCATGTTCAGAGAGTCTACAATAATGGGATGAAAGAGAAACAAATCAATTATATGAGTGAACAATTAAAAAGATAGAAAGGGCAAAATATGTATAGTTTACCTGATGATCAGTCACAGCCTCTGTATCAAATGTGTTGAAAAAGAGCGAGCTACAGGTGCAGCCACACAAAATGTGTGTAATAAAGGGCATTGGGGAGAGGGAGCATAAGGAACAGCTACAGTGATTGCAGTACTGGGGGGAATAGAGAGCGGAAAGGATGTAGTTATTCAGGAAATATCCACAACCATACCACATCCCCTAAATTGTATCCTGGAAATGGGTGGGGAAAAAGTGGCTTCCCTAGTCTTAGACCCTATTTTATGAATATTGAACCTGCTGTTTCACATTTTTTTTGCATCCTTCGAGGGACTTCGGCCAATTGTTTTATTACTTGAACTAATTTTGCCTTCTAAAGGTATGGATCATACCCAAATACTATGCCTTTATTAAGGACAACAAAATGTTTCCTTTAAAGGGACAGTTCATCCAAAAAATGTCTCCCCTTTAAATTATTCCCATTGATCCTTTTTACCTGCTAGAGTGTATTAAATTGGTTACAAGTAGCTCCTTTACTCCTTTTTCAGCATTTGAAATATATGATTTAGCCTGTGTTATAGCCACCTATACTGAAAGTTTTGATACTGGAGTCTCAGCTATTGACAAGCCTAAGTAAACACAGCCAGCAGAAGAAGATACACTCTCAGTGGGGTGCATGATAGTTAAGTAATAAAATGATAATTTTCCATTGTTCTCTCTATGTATTGAGTTTTGATGTTCCAGACAATTATAAGATAAGGAAGCAAGTCTGTGTACACAAAGTGACAACATAATGAGATCTGATATTACCTTAAGTTCAAACCCATTGTAATAGGCTGTAGTTTCAAAGCACAAAACCAGCTACTTCATCTAAACAAATAAACCTGAAAATGCAATTTCTCAAATATTTTATACTCTGCAGCTGGTATAATAAGTCATTGAAAATACATTAATGGAAAAACAATTTTACAGTGCACTGTCCCTTTTAAGTTTGAAAACATCCCATAAGTTCTTTTAACAATCATCACCACACTGGGGCGGGCCACATTTCCTAAATACTTCATGCTACTTTTAAGGGTGGACCCAGTAACACAGAGATACCACAATACATAATTTATGTAGAAATATTTTTTGCTATATCTTAACGAGCCTTTTTCCAAGGGATTGTATAACTGGCTATATACATATAATTAGTATAAGCAATTTTAAAACAAAAACCCTACATACTTAGTGCTGATTGACCACATAATGTAATCACGATGACAGGATTTGTCATGTAACTTGTCACTGTCAGGTTAAAGGGGTGCTCATTCAAAATGAAGGGGGCATTAAACACTTTGAGATGGTAATATAAAATGATAAAGTGTGTGTATATATATATATATATATATATATATATATATATATATATATATATATATATATATATATATATATATATATATATATATATATACAGAACACAGTTATATTCCACACAGCCGTTGGCTGCACACACTAGTGACCTATTTATAACTGTCCCTAATTGGCCACAGCTGAGAAGGTAACCTAAGTTACAACATGGCAGTTCCCATTGTTTTATAGATACTAAAAATGTATACTTATTTTGTCAATATTTAAACAGTTAAAGAATGTTAAAAAAAATACATCTCTCAGACTGATCATTTCTTTAAAGGACCACTTAATGCCGTAGAATTGCATAATTAACAAGTGCATAATAAAAAGGCAAGGCAATAACACCTACTCTGAATTTCAAATAAACAGTTGACAAATTTATTTTTTTCTCCCATTTTGCCGTCCCCTGCATCATGTGACAGACATCAGTCAATCACAGATTAGTATACGTATACCCTGTGAGCATGTAACCATGCTCAGTAGGATCTTGTTCCACAGAAAGTGTATATAAAAAGATTGTGCATAATTTGATAATGGAAGTAAATTGGAAAGTGTCTTAAAACTGCTTGCTCTCTCTGAAGTGTTTTTTGACTTATGTCCCTTTTAAATGCTTCATTCCATCTAGCATTTATTTAGTGTTTAATGTCCCGTTAAGCGTTAATGATTCAGATAGAGCATGTTGTTTTATAAAACTCTGACATTTTACTTCCATGATCAAATTGTGCACAATCTTTTAATACGCACACTTTCAGCAGAACCAGCTACTAAACTGAGCATGTGCAAGAGTTTACAGTGTATATGATTCTGTGATTGGCTGATGGCTGTAACAAGATACAGGGGACTGACAAATATTAATATATTTTTTTTTAATTTGTCAGAAAAAAATCTATTGCTCATTTAAAATTCAGAGTAAGTACTGTTGCATTGTCTTTTTCTACACTTGATGCTTATGCAATTGTACTGTATTTTAATGGTCATTGACCAAGTAAGTTAAAGGGATTGGTGATTGGTGGCATTTAGCCACCAATCAGCAAGCGCTACCCAGGTGCTGAATCAAAGATGAGCTGGCTCGTAAGCTTAGATTCCTGATTTTTCAAATAAAGATTCAAAGACAATGAAGAAAAAATGATAATAGGAGTAAATTTGAAAGTTGCTTAAAATTGCATGCTCTATCTGAATCTTAAAAGAAAAAAATTTGGGTTCAGTATCCCTTTAAGAACCCAAGTACCAGATAAATTACGTGGTTACTAGAAAGTGCTACATTGCTTTGTCTTGCCTTGTAGTGCACAAAAGCTTAGAGATGATGTTGTCATGTTAGGGAGCTGTCAGCTCAGTAAAGGGGAAATTCACTAAAAGGGCAAGAAACCCAATATTTTTCTTTCATGGTTCAGATAAAGCATACAGTTTTATTCAACTTTCCAGTTTACTCCTGTTATCTAATTTACTTCCTTCTCTTGGTATCCTTTGTTTAAAATCATGCCTAGGTAGTGTCAGAAGCAGCAATGCACTACTGGGAGCTCATTACTGATAGATGGCTGCATATATATGACTGTTGTAATAGGTTTACACAATGTGTTCAGCTAGCTTCCAGTAGGTCCATTGCTGCTCTTTCAACAAAGGATACCAAGGTTATGAAGCAAATTTGATTATAGAAGTAAATTGGAAAGCTGTTTAAAAGTGTATGTTCTGTCTGAATCATAAAATGAAAATATAGGGTTTCATGTCCCTTTAAGGTTACTAATGAGAACAGTAGTTGAGGTTACATAAGATGCATAATAATTTGTGAAAGAATGACGTGACATTTAGGGCAATATTTATCATGAGGCGAATACCTCGATCGGTTGCAGACTCGTTCATTTGAGCCTGCAACTGATATTTATGAAGCAGCGGTTTAAACCAATGCTTCATAAACCCTCTTGCCAACTTGTATTTGGCGGATGAAAATCACTCCCATATTACCCTGACCAGGGTGATTGATAAGCTCTACTCTCATGCAATTGCTTTACGAGGGTAGGGGGGCAGCATTGCATAAGCGTTTGCTCGTGCAATGGTACATATGGGGAACATTTGCACTCCACAATCTGTGATGGAGTGTAGACAGGTTCACAACATTGCAGAATGACACATGTTGACCTTAGTGTAACCGGGTAGTAAATAGGTGTGGCAGCTAGCCAATGGTACAAGACAATGAGATCTGATAGAGTGGGGGTAAGTTGTGAGTTGCTAGAATTATCATTGCTATTATGGTCGCCTTGATGATTGTGTTCGTTTGACTCCTGCAGTTCTATTTTGTGTCAAAAGTGTTGTCAAAAAGTATATTGCGGTATATCCCGACCCTATCATTTTAGAAAAACACAACATTTCGGGCTCACCCCTTAATCATGATTAAGGGGTGAGCCCTGAAACGTCGTGTTTTTCTTTTATCTTGTCCTAAATAAAGACTTTATTACTGGTGCTGGGGCCTTCTTGCACTTTTTGGAATCTTGGAAACCGTCTCAATCCCTGCAGCAGGCACAGTGTGTTGTGCTGGACTCCTGCCCTTTTCTATACCTATCCTTTTAGAAATGCATGTCATATTATTTATCTATAATAATTTGCATAGGCTTTAAACAATTTGTGGAAAAGAAAAGTTATTGGATGGGATTGTTTTAACATATTAAAATCTATTATAATGTTCTAAAAGGTCTCTGTCATAGTCCATGGCTAAAAAGCAGTATTTATTAGTGACTCATCAATCATAGCTTGTCTTAGGTTGCAATTTGACCGACGGGCTGTATAGCCATATGACTGATCTGATGTTTGATCTAAGAAAATTGATTAGGAACTGCAGAGCCATGGGCCTGATGTGGGCATGTAACTAACTGGGGATTTATGGCAGTGCCTTCTAATATGAACTACAATGTTGGCATGCATCTTACAGGGGTTTAATGGGCAAAGGGTTTTTGTATTTTTGGCAGGGTCTGATCACAGTCCCACCAAGTGTTTACTGGAAACCCCACTTTTAGAGAAGGAAATACATTTTTACGTAATTCTCTCACTCTCTCTCACTCTCTCACTCTCTCTCTCTCACTCTCTCTCTCTCACTCTCTCTCTCACTCTCTCTCTCACTCTCTCTCTCACTCTCTCTCTCACTCTCTCTCTCACTCTCTCTCTCACTCTCTCTCTCACTCTCTCTCTCACTCTCTCTCTCACACTCTCTCTCACACTCTCTCTCACTCTCTCTCGATATACAGTGTGTGTATAGATAGATATATGCTACATTGAAGCAGATGGTCTGGGGGTAGGCAGCTAGTGGATGCTGTGTACTCTAATTAATATGGAGTGTGGAGAAATCTTGTTTGATAAATAGTAAAAAAATAAATAAAAGCTGTAGTCTGAAACTTGCTGAAATAAATATGTATTTGCGAATGTGCTATTAACTAGAAACATAGGTATGAGCCATGTAAAGCATAAAAGCTTCTATTATCAAATTTGCTTTGTTCCCATGATATTCTTTTTTGAAGAGATACCTAGGTAGGCATCTAGAGTACGAAATAGTGCTGCTATCTAGTGCTCTTGCAGATGTATATAGTGCTCCAGACATATGCACGCTCCTGAGATTACAGCTCTGGTTTTCAACAAAAGATATCAAGAAAACAAAGAAAATGTGATAATAGCAGTACATCAGAAAGTTGTTTTTTTAATTACATGTTCTAACTCATGAAAGAAACAAATGAGGTTTTAATGTCCCTTTATTAGCAAGCCTGCCTTGTCTCGGGAGTAAGGCAGTGCAGAAATAGCCTAATGGAGGACACCCCAGGCTACACGTTGTCCCAGTGAGCCCATGTCTGTCAGAGGGGAGCCTCCGTTTATGGGATGCACACTATGATCAGCGTGTATGTCATGCTGCTGGGAGCCTGCATGTGAGATTAGCCAAATGACAGTTAATGTTATTGTATACATAAATGTATACAAATGTAAATGTAACAAAATGCGCGCAGGCTTTTTAAGTTTACACTTTTTTAGTCACCAGCTTCTACTGAGCATGTGCAAGAATTCATAGAATATACTTTTATGCATTTGTGATTGGCTGATGTCTGTCACATGATACAGGAGGAGTGGAAATAGACATAACTTTGAAATTTTAGAAAAAGAAAATCTACTCATTTGAAATTCAGACTAGGTGCTATTGCATTGTCTTGTTATCATGCATTTTTTGTTTATGCAAATATATTGTATTTTCTGGTCCTTTTAATAACAATTACATTATTTAAAAACTTACAGTGGAGAGCTGGAATTTCTGAGTTCCAGGCATCTGCCTGCATATGGAACCGGAGCACAATTAATGCTCCAGTTCAATATGAAGGCAGATGCCTAATCGTTACAGACGGTGACACTGTGGGTATCCCTGTCTGTAACAATCATCTGCTGGTGCCGGTGGGAGCTGTGGGAGGGAAAGCAGGAGGCTGGTGGGCGGTCCAGCAGCTGAGGGAGACAGAAGGGCCCTACACTGCAAAAAAAAAATGGTGGGAGGGATGGGGAGATACATTACAGAAAAAAGCTAAAGTTCGCTAGACGGGGGGAAGTGGGGGGGAGCACTACAATATAGATTTTTTTTAAAACAAATTATTTATATATATATATATATATATATATATATATATATATATATATATACACATATACATACAGGGAGTGCAGAATTATTAGGCAAATGAGTATTTTGACCACATCATCCTCTTTATGCATGTTGTCTTACTCCAAGCTGTATAGGCTCGAAAGCCTACTACCAATTAAGCATATTAGGTGATGTGCATCTCTGTAATGAGAAGGGGTGTGGTCTAATGACATCAACACCCTATATCAGGTGTGCATAATTATTAGGCAACTTCCTTTCCTTTGGCAAAATGGGTCAAAAGAAGGACTTGACAGGCTCAGAAAAGTCAAAAATAGTGAGATATCTTGCAGAGGGATGCAGCACTCTTAAAATTGCAAAGCTTCTGAAGCGTGAGCATCGAACAATCAAGCGTTTCATTCAAAATAGTCAACAGGGTCGCAAGAAGCGTGTGGAAAAACCAAGGCGCAAAATAACTGCCCATGAACTGAGAAAAGTCAAGCGTGCAGCTGCCAAGATGCCACTTGCCACCAGTTTGGCCATATTTCAGAGCTGCAACATCACTGGAGTGCCCAAAAGCACAAGGTGTGCAATACTCAGAGACATGGCCAAGGTAAGAAAGGCTGAAAGACGACCACCACTGAACAAGACACACAAGCTGAAATGTCAAGACTGGGCCAAGAAATATCTCAAGACTGATTTTTCTAAGGTTTTATGGACTGATGAAATGAGAGTGAGTCTTGATGGGCCAGATGGATGGGCCCGTGGCTGGATTGGTAAAGGGCAGAGAGCTCCAGTCCGACTCAGACGCCAGCAAGGTGGAGGTGGAGTACTGGTTTGGGCTGGTATCATCAAAGATGAGCTTGTGGGGCCTTTTCGGGTTGAGGATGGAGTCAAGCTCAACTCCCAGTCCTACTGCCAGTTTCTGGAAGACACCTTCTTCAAGCAGTGTGTCAGGGTTACTGCTTGCTAATGATCTGTCCCTTTAAGAGCCTCCTATATCAAGCACTTCCCCCCAGCATTCATTGCTGGTTAATTGAGAAAGGATTCACAGCACAAGCGTTACACTGAGAGTTTTCCTCACTCTCCAACAGCCTCATAAATTCTTATTTGAAGAGTTACTGATAACATCTTTTATTTTTCATTCCTACATCTAGCAGCTCTTCTACTCAATTCAACACTGGAAGATATTTCATTCTATAAGGAAATCAAACTAACTCGACATCAAACCCTGAAGCATTTACAAGGTAACAGGATTCAAGCAGCTTCATACACAGCACAGCAAGTAGCGGTGACGTCATCATCTGCAGCCGCAACCGCTCTCCCTCTGAGTACCACGCTGCTGTTCATAACAAACGGACAAGTAACAATTCCTGTGTTCTCAGGTCAGACCTAATTATTTTATTATTAATCGTTATCCTTACTTATTTTGATGAACTTTACCTGCCTAATTAAGGAATACTATATTTTACGTTACTGCTTAATTTGAACTGTTTGCATTATCAAATGCCCTGAAAGTAATACAGTTTATGAAGTTAATAAACTGTCACTTATTGGGCAAATAGTAATACATTATATGAAGCACTGACAACGAATTCATCAAGCTTCTTTTATGTTACAAACCTACTTTTGAGGAAATTGTTGGTTCTTATTTATAAAACAAAATTAAATGCTTGTTCAAATTGCAACAAATACAGACTATTACAAAATTAACCAGCCATAAGGAAGAAAGGATTTAGTGTTTGTGTACACAGAATTATCCTATACTAAACATATACTTTCAACAGCAATTATGGAACAAGATCTTTTAAGTGATAAAGTTCAAGTCTTGTCAGACAGATTAGAAGCTTTATCAGGTTCTTTCCATGAATTACAAGTGGAAAATCAGGCTTTGAAGGCCTGCTTAAGAGAGACTCTGGCACCTAAACCTGCAAGTGCAGATTCTATCCCTGAACCTATGGTCTCCCCCCCAGAAAAATTCTCTGGTGACCGTTCAAGATTCAGAGAGTTTAAAAACTCCTGTTTGTTGCTTTTTCAATTAAAGCCACGTACTTATCCCACAGAAAGATCAAGAGTGCTCACTGTGATATCATATTTGAGGGGGGAACCTAGGGCTTGGGCTGACTCTTTTTTTGAAAATGATGATGCAATACTGGGATCTCTAGATGAATTCTTTGATCAAATGTCAGCATTATATGATGACCCTTTCAAACAGGTCACAGCTGAAAACTTACTTAGATCTTTAAAACAAAGAAAGAACCCAGTGGAGTCTTACATCACACAATTTAAAATTTCTGCCCGTGATTCGGGATGGAATGAGGTCTCCCTTAAAACTCAATATCGTTTAGGATTATCTGAGGATATAAAGGATGAGCTTTCACGCACAGGTATTCCAGATTCATTGGAAGATTTCTTTTCTCTCACTATTAACATAGATAGACGGCTTAGGGAACGCCGCTCTGAAAAGGCTAGCGGTACAAAAAGCTTTCTCTCCACACCTGTTTATCAAACTAAGGAATCACCACAACCTATGGACATAGGCTTCATAAAGGGTCCCCTCTCCTCTCAGGAAAAGACTAGGAGGAAGTTGCATAGTTTGTGCATGTATTGTGCCTGCCCTACACATGAAGTAAAGGACTGCCCAGTTCTGGCTAGGAATAAGAAGGGTAGGTTGCCTAACATCTCTGAATCCCTGTTAATGAAAACCATTAAACCATCATATTTAACTATCCCTATTATTTTACAGTGGGATCAAATCAGGATAACAACTGAAGCTATCCTGGACACCGGCTCATGTAGAAATTTTGTTGATTTTTCTTTTGTGAAACAGAATAAAATACCTCTGGTCTCTAAGAAAACTCCAGTCTCTGTGAAGGTCATTGATGGCTCTTTTTTAAAATCAGGTCCTGTCACACACCAAACTACACCATTACAGGTAAAATCTTGCACACACATCACAGAAACACTCACTTTTGATGTCATATCTTCACCAATGTTTAATGTAATTCTTGGTATAAATTGGTTTTGTAAACACAAACCAACTATAAACTGGAATGACCTCAGTTTATCTTTTCCTCATCTCACTCAAAATAGTGAGACATCATCAGATTTAATTATGCTACAGGTTGAGGATAATATTTTACCCAAACAATATGCAGACTTCTCAGATGTTTTTAATAAAAAAGAAGCTGAATGTCTGCCCCCTCATAGGGATTACGATTGTCCTATTGATTTACTCCCAGGAGTTTCAATTCCCTATGGACATATCTACCCCCTTTCCAAACCAGAACTAGAACACCTTAAAAATTATATCGATGAGAACCTCCGAAAAGGTTTTATAAGACCTAGTACCTCTCCTGCAGGTGCAGGCATATTTTTTGTTACCAATAAAGATGGCACGTTAAGACCAATCATTGATTACAGGGAATTGAACAGGCGTACCAGAAAAAACAGGTACCCCCTACCTTTAATCCCTGAATTAATTGAAAGATTAAGGGGGGCCTCAATTTTCACTAAATTGGATCTTCGAGGTGCCTATAATCTTATACGAATGAGAGCTGGCGACGAATGGCTCACTGCTTTTCGGACTAGATATGGGCTATTCGAATATACAGTGATGCCATTCGGTCTGTGCAATGCCCCAGCAACATTCCAATGCTTAATCAATGATCTTTTCAGAGATATTTTGGATGTATATGTTGTTGTCTATTTGGACGATATTCTAGTTTACTCACAAAATTTAGATCAACATAGAATGCATGTTAGAGAGGTTCTCACTAGGTTACGAAAAAATAACCTATACGCTAAACTAGAAAAATGTATATTTGAATCAAATAATATCTCTTTTCTGGGGTATAACATCTCTCCTGAAGGAATCAAGATGCAAGATGACAAGGTTCAGGCCATTCATAATTGGCCGACTCCTCAATGTAAGAAAGATGTTCAACGTTTCCTTGGCTTCTCAAATTATTATAGGAAATTCATTCCTGGATTTGCTGCTATTACCAAACCTCTTACTGAACTCACCAAATTGAATCATCCTTTCAGGTGGACAAGCCATACTCAACAGGTATTTGACCTTTTAAAAAATAAATTCACTACAGCACCCATTCTCCAATACCCGGATTTAGAAAAGCAATTTATCCTGGAAGTTGACGCTTCTGAGTTCGCAATAGGGGCAATCCTCTCTCAAAGGAAATCATTCAAAGAACCCTTACATCCGGTCGCATTCTTCTCTAGATTGATGCAACCAGCAGAGTTAAATTATCCAGTTGGCGAGAAAGAATTACTTGCAATAAAGTGTTCCTTCGATCACTGGAGGCATTTGCTTGAGGGTGCAACACAACCAACTGTCATATATACTGACCACAAAAATCTACAATATCTTCAGTCTAATCGAACTCTATCCTCCAGACAATTACGCTGGAGTCTTTACTTCTCTCGTTTCCATTACATCATTACCTACAGGCCTGGTACAAAAAATGGCAAGGCTGACGCCCTCTCTAGACAAGGTCCTAAACCTATAATACCATGCATTCCTACTACTATTGTTCCTAAGGACTCTATCATTGGAGTTATAACAAGTCTAACTACAGTGATAAAAGATGCTACTGCTATTGATCCATCAGTACCTCATACAGATCTTACTTACAATTCTGATGGCTTACTCTATAAGGACGGGAAGCTATACATACCTCCAAATCTTAGATCTTCAATCTTGAAAACAGTTCATGAGTCTCCCCTTGCTGGACACATGGGAAGGGATAAAACTTTGGATTTACTTAAGAGATCTTTTTGGTGGCCTACTCTTAACCTCGATCTCAAAGAATATATTTCTAAATGTGTTATATGCGCAACCTCCAAACCTTCTAAACAACTCCCTGTGGGTCTTTTACAGCCTTTACCTGTACCTCAAGTACCCTGGGAGGCGGTATCCCTAGACTTTATCGTGGACTTACCTCTCTCTAACAAATATACCACTATAATGGTTGTCACCGATCTATTCTCAAAGATGGCACATTTCATACCGGTTACCTCCCTACCCACTTCCAAGTTCACCAGTGAATTGTTCATTCAAAACATTGTAAGACTGCATGGAATACCTAAAACCATCCTTAGTGACCGTGGAACCCAATTCACATCTAAGTTCTGGAGAAATTTGTGTGCTGCTCTGCATATAGAACAAAAACTCACCACTGCTTACCATCCTCAGACGAATGGGCAGACGGAGAGGGTGAACCAGTGGCTAGAGCAATACCTACGTTGTTTCTGCTCTCACCAACAAGATTCTTGGGCCACCTACTTGCCCCTAGCAGAATTTGCCTATAATAATAATAAGAGTTCTACAACTGGCACATCACCATTTTTTATAAATTATGGTTTACATCCAAATTTCACACTACTTCCGAAGATTGACACCCCATGTCCTCAGGTGAATGATCTGGTTAATGACATTTCTGCTAACTTTTCTTCAATTCGTGAACATATTCTTCAGGCACAGGCATCACAACGCAGGTACTACGATCTTCGCCACAGACCTAGTCCTCAATATTCCGTAGGACAACAAGTATGGCTCTCCACTAAGAACCTCAAGATACCTTATCCTTGTAGGAAACTAGGTAAACTCTTTTTGGGTCCTTACCCTATCGTCAGGGTAAATGGTCCAACAACAGTTACACTCCAACTACCATCAACTTTTAAGATACATCCAACTTTCCATGTGTCTCTTATCAAACCTTGCAACCTACCCATAACAAATATTACATCAGAAGACCCAATACCTTCTGCTAATCTTGATTGCCAGTATGAGGTTCATAGCATTCTGGATTCTAGACTACGTCGTGGGAATCTTTTCTATTTGGTTCATTGGAAGGGTTTTGGCCATGAGGATGATTCCTGGGAGCCTGCCTCGAACATATCTGCTCCACGTCTGATTTCCCTCTTCCATAGACGTAACCCTGATCGTCCTAGGCCTTGAACCTCGCTGTGGTTCTTTTTGTGGGGGGCTCTGTCAGGGTTACTGCTTGCTAATGATCTGTCCCTTTAAGAGCCTCCTATATCAAGCACTTCCCCCCAGCATTCATTGCTGGTTAATTGAGAAAGGATTCACAGCACAAGCGTTACACTGAGAGTTTTCCTCACTCTCCAACAGCCTCATAAATTCTTATTTGAAGAGTTACTGATAACATCTTTTATTTTTCATTCCTACATCTAGCAGCTCTTCTACTCAATTCAACACTGGAAGATATTTCATTCTATAAGGAAATCAAACTAACTCGACATCAAACCCTGAAGCATTTACAAGGTAACAGGATTCAAGCAGCTTCATACACAGCACAGCAAGTAGCGGTGACGTCATCATCTGCAGCCGCAACCGCTCTCCCTCTGAGTACCACGCTGCTGTTCATAACAAACGGACAAGTAACAATTCCTGTGTTCTCAGGTCAGACCTAATTATTTTATTATTAATCGTTATCCTTACTTATTTTGATGAACTTTACCTGCCTAATTAAGGAATACTATATTTTACGTTACTGCTTAATTTGAACTGTTTGCATTATCAAATGCCCTGAAAGTAATACAGTTTATGAAGTTAATAAACTGTCACTTATTGGGCAAATAGTAATACATTATATGAAGCACTGACAACGAATTCATCAAGCTTCTTTTATGTTACAAACCTACTTTTGAGGAAATTGTTGGTTCTTATTTATAAAACAAAATTAAATGCTTGTTCAAATTGCAACAAATACAGACTATTACACAGTGGTACAGGAAGAAGTCTGCATCCTTCAAGAAAAACATGATTTTCATGCAGGACAATGCTCCATCACACGCGTCCAAGTACACCACAGCGTGGCTGGCAAGAAAGGGTATAAAAGAAGAAAATCTAATGACATGGCCTCCTTGTTCACCTGATCTGAACCCCATTGAGAACCTGTGGTCCATCATCAAATGTGAGATTTACAAGGAGGGAAAACAGTACACCTCTCTGAACAGTGTCTGGGAGGCTGTGGTTGCTGCTGCACGCAATGTTGATGGTGAACAGATCAAAACACTGACAGAATCCATGGATGGCAGGCTTTGAGTGTCCTTGCAAAGAAAGGTGGCTATATTGGTCACTGATTTGTTTTTGTTTTGTTTTTGAATGTCAGAAATGTATATTTGTGAATGTTGAGATGTTATATTGGTTTCACTGGTAAAAATAAATAATTGAAATGGGTATATATTTGTTTTTTGTTAAGTTGCCTAATAATTATGCACAGTAATAGTCACCTGCACACACAGATATCCCCCTAAAATAGCTATAACTAAAAACAAACTAAAAACTACTTTCAAAACTATTCAGCTTTGATATTAATGAGTTTTTTGGGTTCATTGAGAACATGGTTTTTGTTCAATAATAAAATTAATCCTCAAAAATACAACTTGCCTAATAATTCTGCACTCCCTGTGTATGTATATATATATATATATATATATATATATATATATATATATATATATATATATATATATATATATATATATATATATATATATATATATATATATACATATATATACATATATATACATACACTTGCAAACAGCTGCCAGTACTAAAGATGGCCCCAATTAGGGGGAGGGTTAGAGAGCTATTTGAGGGGGATTATGGAGGTGGAAGGATTGAGGAGGAAAAAGGGTTGAGAAGTTGGCAAAAAAAATATATAGAAAAAAATAACAATAATAATAATTAAAAAAACAACAAAAAAAAACTGATTACTGGTAGAAGACTGTCTGCCAGTACCTAAGATAGTGGGGGTGTGGGGGAAAAGAACTGTTTGGGAGGGTTCAGGAGTTGGGAGGGTAATCTCTCTAAAGCTAAAATTAACCTTACAAGCTACCCGATTAACCACTTCATTGCCGGGAATAATAGATTTGTGGCATTCTAATTACCAAAGCCATGTATATTTGCTATTTCTGAACAAGTGGGATCACAGAGAAGGTTTTACAATCACACTAGTGACTTATGTTATCTAAGTATTAATTTGTACTCTATGCTTAAGCACTGCTCCTATAGGTCACCCATTTATTTCTATAATAACAAGACAAGGTACCTCAGGAGAAAATAAGTCCCCAAATAAAGAAATAACAATAATTGATTTGTGGTTTGCTCCTAATCCTTTGATTGAAGCTTTTACAATCATTTGTGTCATGATTACGCAAGCGGTATGGAAATAATTTTATTTTCTGCCTTTCAAGATAAGTGTTTTAATATAATGTGTCAAAATACCTCTAGATAAATATCCTTGGATGTCTAATTCTACAAATCTATACTTTGGTGTAGTAGTTATGAATTGGGTGACCGCTATTTATCTTACAGTCCAAGCATAGCAAAGTTTAGTGTTAAACCAGTAATTACATCTTTGTTGTATTTTGCCTATATTTGTTAGAAATTACTTGGAAACATAGCCATATGTGGTATTCTTAAAATCAGGACAACATAATTAATCTATTTGGATGTATTTTTCTTTAGCTACACTAATTTTGTAGAAATGGTTATAACTAAGGAAAACTGCAAAAAATGCTTGTTTTCTCCATTTTTAGTATTAAATTCCTAGTTATTGTTATTTTATAGACCCATATAGGGTATCACTAGTGGGTAGGGTTGCCACCCGCCCCGGTTTCACCGGGACAGTCCCGGTCTGAGGCTTTGTGTCCCGTGTCCCGGAACTAGCCTCAAATGCCCCGGGCTAAGCGCTCCCCTGGCGCAGCAGTGACTCAAGCACAGACTTTACAAAAAATATGCTGGCCAGTGGAGCGCTTAGCCCGGGGTTATTAACCGGGTAGGTGGAGTCTGGAGGAGAGACGGTCTTGTGACAGGGCAGGGCATGCTCCCCCCTCAAACAAACACATGCATAGTCCACTGTCCAGCCCAGGCATTCCATTTCCAGCTGCTGCCTGCGAACAGATAACTGGGATTCTCGTTCCTCTGCTTTCCGTGACCCTCCTCGTTTTAAGTAAAAAGATTGCCTTTTGGTGAAAAGACATCACGGGTTAATGGTTTCTTCTAAAAATCTAAGATTAAAAAAGGGGGCAACGTTTGAGCAGCACTTATTTTTCAATAGTGGTGTCGTCAAATGTTTACCCGTGGTATTAAGCGGGTTATTTTTATACCTTAGTTTTTTTATACCTTCAAAAGAGGGTTATTATTATATTCCTTTGATTTTATTTTGGGAACGTTTTAAGCCACATAACTCGGAACAATGAGATCTATCTGATAACGGCAGGATTAAATGTTTGTATTTTGTAAGTGGGATATTTCTTTTGTTTCATTCATTTTGACAAAGAACCGCAGACTATGCTGCTAAAATTAGGGCAATGCTAATTTTTATATTTTGATTTGTTTGACAGTGATTCATTCACGTGTGAAGCTCACATTTACCTGTTCAGAACATGTGATTAGATATCCATTACAATATATTTATATTGATACACACACACACTACTACATTAGTACCTCAGACAAGCACAAAAAAACAACTCTGCCCATTGTCATCATAATTTCCCCCGCCAGAAAGTTTATATTTATGTTTGTTTTTGGTGTTTTGTATGATAAGGGGTATTTATATGATCTGTGTAATGCACCACAATTTGCCTGCCATCACACACAAAAACATAGCAGGTCTACTACAATGGAGGGTTACATAAGCTTCCCTGCTGTGTCGTATATTTAAGCCATGCCCTCTCCACGCCCACTTAAAAAGTGTCCAGGATTTTTTTGGGCAAAAGGTGGCAACCCTACTAGTGGGCCTGTTTGTCTGTTAAAAAACAATGTATAATATGTATGGATGCACTTTAAAAAAGAGTGGATAATTAAGGTAAAACCGATAGTGAGCAAAATTGCTTGTGTCATTTAAAGTGATTGTAAGTTTAAGTATTTGCTGGCTACTATATAAAACTACTATAAAAAAAACGGGCACTTTATAAAAAAAAAAGAAGACGCTGCATTTTGAAAATATTTACCATTTAGAGATGGTAAACATCGCACCATTTCTCTGCCCGCGTCTCTTACTTTGTTTCCAGCTTCATCCAATCGTTTACTTGCCCTACGAGCTGGACGTTAAGTGGGGCACGCAATGATTGGATGAAGCCGGATTCGTCATCGCTCAGCTAAAGAAAGTATTAGATGCAGGAGGAGGAATGGTGTGATGTTTACCATCCCTAAATAGTAAATATTTTAGAAATGCAGCATCTTAAAAAAAAAAAAAAATGAATCAATTAAAATGCCCTGTTTTTTTATACTAATTTTATATAGTAGCCAGCAAATACTTAAACTTGACAATCACAGAAATTGAGAAAAACCTTGGTCCTTAAGGGGTTAACTTTGAATAGTATAGTGGAATTGTCTACAGGTTTGGACACAGTACATTGTCACAAGATTCTTTGTTCTGGGTCACAACCTCCTCTCTTTTACAGTATGCACAGCCCCTTCTGGATAAATGCTTCTGTTTGTGTAAAACAATGAATGTTGGCATCATCTGTCTATTGTAAACAAATGTTGAATGTAAACGTGACATTTGATTGCAAGAACATTTCAATATGACTTTAAAATGCAATCGTTTAAAATTGCATCTTATAGTTTAAATGGGCATTATAGAGCTAAAATGGCATGCTCTAATTCTCGAGTATGTAATTTTATCACTAGTGAAGTGGCAAAGAGATTAAACACATAGCTAAAGGGACATAAAAGCCAGTTATTATTTTTCATGATTCACATAGTGTACCATTTAACCATTTTTCCAATTTACTTCTTTTATGAAATGAGCTTCATTCCTTTGGTATCCTATATTGAAGGAGCAGCAAAGCATTACTGGGAGCTAGTGTAACAGTGATGGTGAGCTAATGACAAGAGGCATATATCCGCAGCCTCCAAACAGCAGCCAGCTGCCAATAGTGCATTGCTGCTCCGCAACCTACTTAAGTATCTTTTCAACAAAGGACACCAAGAGAACAAAGAAAATTAGATAATATAGTTACATTGGAAAATTGTTTAAAATTGCATGCTCTATCTGAATCATGAAAGAAAAGTTACAGTTGTGTCCTTTTTTAAAGTACCACTCGGAACCCGAGCATGTACATTTTTTTTGCTATATTGACCCTTTAATAGTTGAAATATTACATGCTCTAATTTGTTAGTGTGTAACTTTACAACAATAAAAACAGGTTAAACTCACTTGAAACTGTCGCTGATCAAATCAGCAGTGCTAGTCGCACGACTCAGGTGTGTAACTAGTGCTGCTGATAGAATCAGTGGCGGTTTCCGCTCGGAACCAGCAGTGCTCTGAAGGTCCAGAGCGGTACATTTACTGTGTGCCGGGGTCAACACACAGTAGTGCAGGGTCAATAGTCATAACATATTAGAGCATGCCATTTTTCAGTTATCGCACTTTAATTCTGAGATCTTAGCATTTGAATGTTTGTTTTGCTGTCTTGTATTATTTTTTTGCTCTCTAAATCAAATGCTACATTCAAGGTAGTGAAATGTGACATTTAAAATTTTCAATAGTAGAAATAGGTGAAACAAGTATCAAAATGAACATTTCTTCTGCAATTTGCATGTAAAAAAATGTTTTGGCCATGTAGCTTCTAGTATGGTATTGACTGATTAATCAAAAACATACTTGTTACATAAAAGCTCCATACTAGGTGAAACATTACATACTCTAATTCATTAGCGCATGTCATTTTAAGACTATTGAGTCTGTACTTCTGTAAAAAAAATAAATCTCCCTTTATGTCTTCCCAATTATCTATTTTACTTGCTGGGGTATATTGCATTTAATTTGTCACCTGAAATAGCTGGTTTCAGCTGTTTTAGCTCCACCTATACTGAAAATGTCTTAAGTAGGGATTACAGAAAAGCTCTGCAAACAAGAATGTTGAGAAGAAATTATTTTCCCAGTAGGGGTGTGACAGAAGTACTAAAATGTTTGTTTTTCATTGTTCTCTTTAACCCCTTAACAACCAACAACGGAATTATTCCGTCATGTAATTCCATGATGCGCCAAAAATTGTGCTGTTCTGCTGCAGCGATGACGATTGTGGGGTTAATGTTGTTGTGTGTCTCTGAGTCCCAGGCAAAACAGAATGTGTGCCAGTCACAATGATCACAGTGCTGGGTGGATATATGATCCGCATCCCTCCTCCTCAGTTGTTGAGAGAGACAGATCAGTGTGATACAAAGTGTTCCAAACTATTACTGTGAAGATTACAATACCAGAACCTCCTTTTTACCAGCCTTTCCCAAAAACTAACCCTTTCCCTGCTTTTTGATTACTGCTTCCAGTGATCACAGTTCAGACCATAGTAGTTGTTGTTTTTGTTACCCTTAAGGGTTACATTTGACTTTTTAACTCTTAGGGGTTAAAGGTGCTAAGATAGTTAGGGTTTTTTAAAAAAAAAAAAAAGAAAAAAACTTTAAAAAGTTTATTGTGGTGTCTGCTTCCGCCCATTTTAGGGTCCGGTAATACACCTTAATGTCCCTTTCGCTCTGTTCTGTATTTTTTATTTTGGTGGTTTAATTAGTTGGAGTGGGTGTTAGTTAGTGGGGAATTGTGTTGTTTAGTGTTGTTACTTATGGGTTAAAAGAAAAAATAATTAAAAAAAAAGAAAAAACATTTAAAAAATAAAAAAGTTCATTGTGTTGTCCCCTTCTGGCCATTTTAGAGACCAGTAATACACCTTACTGTACCTTTTGCTCTGTTCTGTGGCTTCTGATCTACTGTATACCTAGTTTATAACATAATACAGATGACTGGGTACCCGATGCTAATTTTACCCCAGATATTCCTCTCTTCACAGCAACTCCTGACATACAGGCTGACGTGTCCAGCTATAGCCCACTGGAGGTTACGCAGCTGTTCCTGGGGGATGATATTTTAGGGGAGATTGTCACCCATACAAATATTTATGCCGATTAATATCTTATCCAGAGTCTTTTATAGCCATAAAAAAGAGATGGCACCCCACCAGTGTACCTGAAATAAATCAATTCTGGGCACTCACTGTGCTAAGGGAGATTATAAAGAATTCAACTATTTGATCCTATTTGCAGTACCCTTATTTTTTGCCAAACAATGAAAAGACACATATGAAATTATACTGTGTATTATGCACTTCAGTGACAACACTATGCACCTGCAGAAAGGTCATCCGCAGTGTAACTTATTTAAGATTCGCCCCCTAATTTACCACTTCAATGCAAAATGTGCAAGCTTTTATACCCCCAGAAAAAATATCTGCATTGATGAGTCCCTAATAAAATATAAGGGATGACTGAGATTCAGTTTATACCGTTAAAACAATCCAGATACTGTATTAAACTAAATAAACTTTGTAAAAGTGGCACTGGACATGTATACTCCTTCCACGTGTATAAGGGAAAGGACAGCCACTGTGATCCCCCAGGTTGCTCAGAGATTATAGGGACAAGTGGGAAAATTGTATGGGACCTTATCAATCCCTTGTACCACTTGTACATAGATAATACATTGACTAGAGAAAGGTGCACTCAGAAAATATATGTATATCTCAAGTGTTATATACGTGCTAAGTCTCAAATAAATATTTAACACTTAAAAAGATAGGGTTCTATATAAGGTAATATGAACCAAAGAAAGACAAGGTTGCACAGAGTAACACGTTAAACCAAGCGTTTATAGAAGAGGTGGTAAAGACACCCGGTCTGCCTTCACTAAATTCACAATATTATATACCAGATAAAATGTAAAGCAGATGATAGTACGTCACTATTACATAGATATCAACCATATCCCCTACATGCTAGCATGTATAAAAGCTGGCCAGCAAACAGTCCCTATGGTAATCCGGGCCCTTAGTGTAATAAACACTCTCCGGTAAACTGAAAAAGGTACCGTCCCTTTACTCTGCTACTATCCGGGTACTTGAGTGTAAATACACGCTCCGGTAGCAAGATGCAAGTCCGGTCTCCTTTGATTGAAGCAGGACTGACCAGTGATTTCCAACTGGACAGCGTAATCAAAACACAATGCTGATGGGGTAATACTGGTTGCAAGACTTAAACCACACGGCTTACCTTTACCTTCCTGGATTCATGAGGTGGATGCCATTCTGCTGCAATTTACCTCCATTATCCTATACTTGTGATGCCGATGCGGTTCTTTACTAGCTAAACACAGGTAAAGGTAGATGTTGTGAACAGGTACAATCAGAGCTGCTTCACCGGATGGTGTTCTCCACGCTGCAAAGTTACCATCCAAACATTACGCATTTCGCCCCTCCCCTTTCTGGGTTGGACTTGAGGCTTCGTCAGATATATGATGTCACCACAACTAGTGGTATTTGAATACCAAATCTGATACATTGTTACACATCCCTTATTGTTACATCTTAAAGGGACCTAACACCATTCTAACCTTTATCTGGTAACCTATTTTCTAACTTAACATACATTATAAAGCAATTAAGAGGTGACACCAATACGTGGCCTAACTATTTACATTGATGATAACAGCATATTCATATTATACATATGGACACGGGGCAATTACGCACCTAATGCCGCATATCACATGATACACAGGACTTGTATGTGTACATTACATTATTTTTCATATTTGAACCAAGGATTCACAAAAAGCAGGCATATTCTATTTTTTCGTTGAGGCCAATGGGGGACAATGTATCAAGTCTGCACATCCAGCGTGACTCATGCTGGAGTAATATTTGATCAATATTGCCCCCTCTCCTCTTAGGCCTAATATGTTCAATTCCTATTATTGGGTAATGTCAGAGTTATGGAGCATTTGGAAGTGTCTGGCCACCGGGCTGTCTTGGTCATTGTCCTTAATACTATCCCTATGCTCCCTAACTCTGTCTTTCAGTTCACGTGTCGTTTTCCCAACGTAAAATTTGGGACACGAGCAATGTAGAAGGTAAATCACATTCTTAGTATTACATACAATTCGTTCATTTATATAGTAGGTCTTATCTGAAAATTCAGTGTAGAAATTGGATGATTTTTCAATAAATTTACAATACACACATTGGCCACAAGGTTACAGCCTTTCACTACTTGTGACTTAGTTAACCAATTTGTGGGAATATCCTTTTGAAAGTCACTGTGCACCAACCTGTCTTTTAAACTTGGAGCCCTTTTGGCAGTCATTAATGGATATTCAGATATGTGTCTTGCCACAGAACTGTCACTAGACAATATATGCCAGTGTCTATTAAGTATATCCCGTAGTTTATTCCAGTGGGAATTATATCTTGTGATTAATCAGATTTTGATTCTTTTGAGTTTGTGATTCACTATTTCTATACAAAAGCTGACTTCTCGTGTATGTCTGGCCCTTGTCCAGCCTTTGTGTATCTGCCTTCTTGAATATCCCCTTTGTAAAAAACTTTTGGCCATTTCGGCTGCCTGTTCCTCAAAATCTGCCTCAGTGGAACAACACCTTTTTAATCTTAAAAACTGTCCCACTGGTATCTAATTTTTAAGGGCTTCTGCATGATGACTAGAAGCGTGCAGTAGGCTATTGGTTGCTGTCTCTTTACAATAAACTTTGGTTTGTAACATACCTTGTTTATGATAATCTTTAAATCAAGAAATGTGGCCCACGTTGGTTTTAAATATGTATAATATGAATATGCTGTTATCATCAATGTAAATAGTTAGGCCACGTATTGGTGTCACCTCTTAATTGCTTTATAATGTATGTTAAGTTAGAAAATAGGTTACCAGATAAAGGTTAGAATGGTGTTAGGTCCCTTTAAGATGTAACAATAAGGGATGTGTAACAATGTATCAGATTTGGTATTTAAACACCACTAGTTGAAGTGACATCATACATCTGACGAAGCCTCAAGTCCAACCCAGAAAGGGGAGGGGTGAAACCTTTTTTCAGTTTACCGGAGCGTGTTTATTACACTAAGGGCCTGGATTACCATAGGGACTGTTTGCTAGCCAGCTTTTATACATGCTAGCATGTATGGGATATGGTTGATATCTATGTAATTGTGACGTACTATCATCTGCTTTACATTTTATCTGGTATATAATATTGTGAATTTAGTGAAGGCAGACCGGGTGTCTTTACCACCTCTTCTATAAACGCTTGGTTTAACGTGTTACTCTGTGCAACCTTGTCTTTCTTTGGTTCATATTACCTTATATAGAACCCTATCTTTTTAAGTGTTAAATATTTATTAGCACGTATATAACACTTGAGATATACATATATTTTCTGAGTGCCCCTTTCTCTAGTCAATGTATTATAATAATTATCTATGTACAAGTGGTACAAGGGGTTGATAAGGTCCCATACAATTTTCCCACTTGTCCCTATAATGTCTGAGCAACCTGGGGGATCACAGTGGCTGTCCTTTCCCTTATACACGTGGAAGGAGTATACATGTCCAGTGCCACTTTTACAAAGTTTATTCAGTTTAATACGGTATCTGGATTGTTTTGACGGTATAAACTGAATCCCAGTCATCCCTTATATTTTATTAGGGACTCATCAATGCAGATATTTTTTCTGGGGGTATAAAAGCTTGCAAATTTTGCATTGAAGTGGTAAATTAGGGGGCGAATCTTAAGTTACACTGCACATGACCTTTCTGCAGGTGCATAGTGTTGTCATTGAAGTGCATAATACGCAGTATAATTTCATAGGTGTCTTTTCATTGTTTGACCAAGTGCCACAGTGAGGGTTCATCTGTTGATCTAGAGAGTGCAAGAATTGGGGCAGCTCATTTCTGTTTCCACATTCCTCCAACCCCCCCCCCCCCCCAAAAAAAAAGCCCCACATAAAAGATATAGGGCCTGTTATCAGAAGGGCATAAGAACAAAAACCAGTTTAGCCTGGCCTTTGCGTAGGTAATTGTTTAAAGGTCTATCATACACAGAACAAGTAAGAGACAGGGGCGTAATTTTAGCTGTCAAGTGGGATATCCATTTAAAGGGACATAATACTCATATGCTAAATCACTTGAAACCGATGCCGTATAACTGTAAAAAGCTGACAGGAAAATATCACCTGAGAATCTCTATGTAAAAAAGGAAGATATTTTACCTCACAATCTCCTCAGCTCAGCAGAGTAAGTTCTGTGTAAAAAGCTATACTCAGCTGCTCCCAGCTGCAGGTAAAAAATAAATAAATGAAGACATGAACAGCAGCCAATCAACAGTGCTGAGGTCATGAACTCTTTTACTGTGATCTCATGAGATTTGACTTAACTCTCATGAGATTTCATAGTAAGCTTCCTTTAGCCTGAATAGGGAAATAATATGAGAGTGCACGAGGCTCATCTCCTTAGTTGTCCCAGGACAGACATACTAATAATGCTGCTTAGAAATCCTTCACAATGGGAGGTGGCTACTGAGGAACTTTTGAGGTAAAATATCTTTCTTTTTTACATAGAGATGTTCAGGTGATATTTTCTAATCCGCTTTTTACAGCTATACTGCATCACTTTCAAGTGTTTAAACATTTGGGTATTATGGCCCTTTAATCTGTTGATACAGCTGAATGCAGTTTATAAATTATTTTAGTTGTTTAGTTAAAGTCCTTTATTTCTATTTTGGTGAACTATTTGGGGTGGGTGTTAGTTGGAAATAGGGTATGTAAAAAAAAAAAAATACTACAAAATTCGACGCAAACTGGTGAAGAAATGGCTTCACAATAAGGTTCAAAATATGCAGTTTAAGATACCGGGGGGTGTCTACTTTAAGAAATGGTAGGCCTTTGTGGGATAGTTTGAACTAGCAAACTGCAAAAATGCTCCAAAATGAGAAATATACCCAGCAAATCCATCTATGAAAATTCACACTTTAAAAGTTGAAATGGTGAGGTCTCTTATATGGCTCTGTAAATTCACAAAATAGTGGCTAATTCATACATTGTGGTATTATTATTTTTTTTTTTTTTGTAAATAGTTTTTATTGAGGTAAACAAATAGACATTGCTACAATAACAAGGTAGAGTACACTTCAAAATAAACTCGCACATTTTCAGGAATTATACATTTTCAAACTTTGCTAAAAATAAGAGCAGTGCATTAACATACTAGTATAAACTCCCTGAGCAGCTCAGGCACAGTATACAGAATTCAGTGCAGGGTCAGGCAACCCCCAACATTTGGAGAATGCTATAATACACAGAGTTGAAGTACAACCCTCTAGAAGCAGTGCAGGGCTAGAGCCCTTAAAATTTAAGTAGCAAAGCCTGTCATAAACAAAAGAGAACAGAAAAAATAATACCTCGTTTTTCCTTGTTTCAATAACTATAAATTGAGGTGCATCCTCCGCATACTACGAAGCCGCTTATGGACTTCCAATCACTTTAATGGACCTCGGTAGGAGGAAGACTGAGCAGGCCACTATCAGACTTCTAATGAGATAAAGTCACAAGCATATATACTCCGCAGCTGGGTGGCACAGAGAAGAGTAAAAAATGTAGGCTTCTGGGAGAAGCACCTTCAACAGGCTGGAAGCTCTATAGAAACTATTGTGCTCACCCATTACGGAGCAATTACAGGTCTATGGTAAGAAGGTATATAGTAGGGCCATTATATATATATATATATATATATATATATATATATATATATATATATAGTAAAGATGGGCAGAGACTTCCTAACTCTGCCTAAGATTATGGAGGGTGACAAGACACCCCTATCCACAATGAGTAAAATTTGAGGGGGGGGGAGAGTATTGATATAACGTGTGATCTGCCACCATCTATGTAGGGATATTCCCTATGCGTAGTGTGAGAGATATGTAATTTTGTGCCTACAAGGAAACATAGAGAGTAGAGATAAATGGTCAGGTGCAAAATGCTTGACGTTCAGAGTTAAATACAAGTTAAACATATGAAGGAGAGTATATTCACACCCCCCCATAGGTACTATAGATCTTACTCTTAATAGTATATAAGGTATGCTAGTACTCAAGTATTGCTCATGATTAATATCTACCATAACCCTGGACTTCTGGAGACCCCTATCCCCTAGCCAAAACAAATATAGGAAGCATAGCCTAAATATTAGTAAGCAGCCAGACTAAAAAACTAACATGGTCTATCAATACTCGCTGCATCTCTCTAACTCCAGGCCCAGGGCCATAACAGTAAAATATCATTAACTCTAAAATAGTTGGTTTTGCAAATCTCCTTGTTAAGCTAGAAGGCAGGCAGCAAGATACAGGCCCCTCATACAGAACATTACAATTGGGGACCGACTAAAGAGATATAGAGAAACTTATATGAGTTGTTAAATGAAGTATGTGACATGTATGTGTACATCAGTATTCAAGATGCTGTACAAAGTATAACATTCCAATGCAACAAGCGTTCACCTAGATAAGCAGGCTAAATATCTATGACAATTTATAATGACCTCTCATCTAAGCTGAGATGGTGTACCCTGCCCCATATACTGTTTATTAACATTTCAAAAACTCCTAGATTAACAGGGCGGGAGGCACAGAACTATCATGTATTTTAAGCAGAGGAGAGAGACAGACAAATATCGTGAATTTAAAAGACGAGTCCGCCATTCTGTCCCAAGTTCTAGAAACACAAAAGAGATGAGCTACACACTGCTCATGCTAAAACTGTGTCCAGTGTTTACCCTTCGCCTCTACGCCAGAAAACCATGGCCTCACATGCAAGAACAGGTAGGGTGGACCACTGGTTGGAAGTTATTAGCAGGACACTCAGGACACCAGCATCACGTTCATGGGAGCCAGCCGCACTCCCAGGTGCAATCGCTCTGTCACCACTCCACTGCTCCAAATAGAGTTGGGTCGCGCTCCCACCAGACTGGGGGAAACCAGTCTCACCATCCACATTGTTGAGGGAATTAATGGAGTCCGGATCCCCTTGGCGGGTGGCTGAGGTGGGGGAATTTGGCTCAGGTCTCTGCAGCTCTCGCTCTGTATTCACCCCATCCTCCAGTCCGGCCCCAGAAGGAAACTGCAGGGACAGCAAGGTAGGTATTGACAGCGCTTGCTGATCCATGGCATCACTCACATCTGGCGTTCTTTCGGCTACCGCCATGCTATGCGGTGCACTGCAGACCCGGCTGCCTCTAGATTGCGATGCATCAATGATCCTGTCAATCCTTTTCAAGGAATCTCCTCTCGTAATCTGCCATCAGGACCCGGAAACTAGCTTCTAGGTTCTCCATGGCTGAGCTAGATGATCACGCAGTCAGGGTATGGTTCGTGGCCTCAATGTTGGGCTGGTCAGGTAGCGCAGCCTTCCTCTATCAGCAACAGATCTTCTCAGACGCGTAGCTGGCAATAATTGGCCTCAGCAGACAAGTTGCAATGAGCAGATCAAATAATGTAGAGAGTGGGGTGCTTTTAAGTTCCAAAGCTATGGGAAAATGCATATTTATTTGGTATTTTTGACGGAGCTCTGCTAAAACATGTCCGCTCTCTCCAACTGTCAGCTCCGCCCCCCTTGTGGTATTATTTTACTCAGAAGATAAATCTGAGCATAATTTTTTGTTTTTGTTTATCACAGTGGCACACATCGGATTTACAAAACACCCAGCAGAAATGCAGTGTATGCAAAAAAAACTTTTTACCACAAACTTTGACATAAATGGGTGAAAAAATGGCCCCACAATAAGGTTCAAGAAATGCAGTATGAGATACCCGGGGGTGTCTACTTTAGGGAATGGTAGCTTTTGAGGGGTAATTTGAACAGTTAAACTGCTAAAATGCACTTTTGTATTTGTTCTATGTAAAATAAAGTGGACGGTTTCAGTTTCCCAGAGAGCACCGATTTGTTAAAGTTACACAGAAAGCATAAGAAAATTTAGTAAAATCAATGTTATATACAGAATCTAAAATCCTTAAATTACAGAGTAGCTTACATGTAATAAAACTTAATGTACCCAATCTGGTCTAAAGTAATATAAAATACAAAGCATAAAGTGTAAATGTAACAAAACTTGCACGCCATGCAGTGCTATATTGCACTGGGCTTGTCTCTCCTTCACATACAGAAATGCAGGGTATGCCCCTTAGAGCAGTAAAGCAAAATTTGCCATTCTAGAAAACTATTGGTGTTTGTGTTTGATTAAATATTTAGACAGATAAGATAATCAGGTATACTTTCCATGCAAGCTCAGACCATTTGGTCAGATTATGGTTTCAATTAGCAGAAACAGTCATTTAATATACAAAAATAAACCTAAAGGAACAGTCTCCCATACACTTCAAATTCTGCAGCTGGTATGGTTGGCAAGACATTTAGGGGGAAAACAGATTTACAGTAAACTGGGCTGGTTGGTGGCTGCAGAAATGGGGTAAGTTTAATTTAAAGAATGCATAAATGAAACCTGCATATTTTAAACAAGTACCAGTAATGCAGTTATCCTAAGAAAATTATTGTGATGTAGACTCATCCTCATGTATATTGCAGGAACTCTTGAGTTGCCAGTGGAAACAACTAACTCTACTTATACATTTTATAAATCTATTTTTTTTTAAATAAAATTTCTCCAACATAGGTGTGTCCGGTCCACGGCGTCATCCTTACTTGTGGGATATTCTCCTCCCCAACAGGAAATGGCAAAGAGCCCAGCAAAGCTGGTCACATGATCCCTCCTAGGCTCCGCCTTCCCCAGTCATTCTCTTTGCCGTTGTACAGGCAACATCTCCACGGAGATGGCTTAGAGTTTTTTGGGGCTTTAAGACACTGTGGTGAAATTTTGGTGAATTTTGAACAATTCCTTCATACTTTTTCACATTTGCAGTAATAAAGTGTGTTCAGTTTAAAATTTAAAGTGACAGTAACGGTTTTATTTTAAAACGTTTTTTGTACTTTGTTATCAAGTTTATGCCTGTTTAACATGTCTGAACTACCAGATAGACTGTGTTCTGTATGTGGGGAAGCCAAGGTTCCTTCTCATTTAAATAGATGTGATTTATGTGACACAAAATTTAGAGAAAATGATGCCCAAGATGATTCCTCAAGTGAGGGGAGTAAGCATGGTACTGCATCATCCCCTCCTTCGTCTACACCAGTCTTGCCCACACAGGAGGCCCCTAGTACATCTAGTGCGCCAATACTCCTTACTATGCAACAATTAACGGCTGTAATGGATAATTCTATCAAAAACATTTTAGCCAAAATGCCCACTTATCAGCGAAAGCGCGACTGCTCTGTTTTAGAAAATACTGAAGAGCATGAGGACGCTGATGATATTGGTTCTGAAGTGCCCCTACACCAGTCTGAGGGGGCCAGGGAGGTTTTGTCTGAGGGAGAAATTTCAGATTCAGGGAAAATTTCTCAACAAGCTGAACCTGATGTGATTACATTTAAATTTAAATTGGAACATCTCCGCGCCCTGCTTAAGGAGGTGTTATCTACTCTGGATGATTGTGAGAATTTGGTCATTCCAGAGAAATTATGTAAAATGGACAAGTTCCTAGAGGTCCCGGGGCCCCCCGAAGCTTTTCCTATACCCAAGCGGGTGGCGGACATTGTAAATAAAGAATGGGATAGGCCCGGCATACCTTTCGTCCCTCCCCCTATATTTAAGAAATTGTTTCCTATGGTCGACCCCAGAAAGGACTTATGGCAGACAGTCCCCAAGGTCGAGGGGGCGGTTTCTACTCTAAACAAACGCACCACTATACCCATAGAAGATAGTTGTGCTTTCAAAGATCCTATGGATAAAAAATTAGAGGGTTTGCTTAAAAAGATGTTTGTTCAGCAAGGTTACCTTCTACAACCAATTTCATGCATTGTTCCTGTCACTACAGCAGCGTGTTTCTGGTTCGATGAACTAGAAAAGGCGCTCAATAAAGATTCTTCTTATGAGGAGATTTTGGACAGAATTCATGCTCTCAAATTGGCTAACTCTTTCACCCTAGACGCCACTTTGCAATTGGCTAGATTAGCGGCGAAAAATTCTGGGTTTGCTATTGTGGCGCGCAGAGCGCTTTGGCTAAAATCTTGGTCAGCGGATGCGTCTTCCAAGAACAAATTGCTTAACATTCCTTTCAAGGGGAAAACGCTGTTTGGCCCTGACTTGAAAGAGATTATTTCTGATATCACTGGGGCAAGGGCCACGCCCTTCCTCAGGATAGGTCTTTCAAGGCCAAAAATAAACCTAATTTTCGTCCCTTTCGCAGAAACGGACCAGCCCCAAGTGCTACGTCCTCTAAGCAAGAGGGTAATACTTCTCAAGCCAAGCCAGCCTGGAGGCCAATGCAAGGCTGGAACAAAGGAAAGCAGGCCAAGAAACCTGCCACTGCTACCAAGACAGCATGAGATGTTGGCCCCCGATCCGGGACCGGATCTGGTGGGGGGCAGACTCTCTCTCTTCGCTCAGGCTTGGGCAAGAGATGTTCTGGATCCTTGGGCGCTAGAAATAGTCTCCCAAGATTATCTTCTGGAATTCAAGGGACTTCCCCCAAGGGGGAGGTTCCACAGGTCTCAATTGTCTTCAGACCACATAAAAAAACAGGCATTCTTACATTGTGTAGAAGACCTGTTAAAAATGGGAGTGATTCATCCTGTTCCATTAGGAGAACAAGGGATGGGGTTCTACTCCAATCTGTTCGTAGTTCCCAAAAAAGAGGGAACATTCAGACCAATCTTAGATCTCAAGATCCTTAACAAGTTTCTCAAGGTTCCATCGTTCAAAATGGAAACCATTCGAACAATTCTTCCTTCCATCCAGGAAGGTCAATTCATGGCCACGGTGGATTTAAAGGATTCGTATCTACATATTCCTATCCACAAGGAACATCATCGGTTCCTAAGGTTCGCATTTCTGGACAAGCATTACCAGTTTGTGGCACTTCCGTTCGGATTAGCCACTGCTCCAAGAATTTTCACAAAGGTACTAGGGTCCCTTCTAGCGGTGCTAAGACCAAGGGGCATTGCAGTAGTACCTTACTTGGACGACATTCTGATTCAAGCGTCGTCCCTTCCACAAGCAAAGGCTCACACGGACATTGTCCTGGCCTTTCTCAGATCTCACGGGTGGAAAGTGAACGTAGAAAAAAGTTCTCTATCTCCGTCAACAAGGGTTCCCTTCTTGGGAACAATAATAGACTCCTTAGAAATGAGGATTTTTCTGACAGAGGCCAGAAAATCAAAACTTCTAAACTCTTGTCAAGTACTTCATTCTGTTCCTCTTCCTTCCATAGCGCAGTGCATGGAAGTAATAGGTTTGATGGTAGCGGCAATGGACATAGTTCCTTTTGCGCGAATTCATCTAAGACCATTACAACTGTGCATGCTCAGTCAGTGGAATGGGGATTATACAGACTTGTCTCCGACGATACAAGTAGATCAGAGGACCAGAGTTTCACTCCGTTGGTGGCTGTCCCTGGACAACCTGTCACAGGGGATGAGCTTCCGCAGACCAGAGTGGGTCATTGTCACGACCGACGCCAGTCTGGAATTCAATGCTCTCAAGGCTTGGCCTCAGCTAGCAAAGGCCAAATTCATACGGTTTCAATCAGACAACATGACGACTGTTGCGTACATCAACCATCAGGGGGGAACAAGGAGTTCCCTGGCGATGGAAGAAGTGACCAAAATCATTCAATGGGCGGAGACTCACTCCTGCCACTTGTCTGCAATCCACATCCCAGGAGTGGAAAATTGGGAAGCGGATTTTCTGAGTCGTCAGACATTTCATCCGGGGGAGTGGGAACTCCATCCGGAAATCTTTGCCCAAATTACTCAGTTGTGGGGCATTCCAGACATGGATCTGATGGCCTCTCGTCAGAACTTCAAGGTTCCTTGCTACGGGTCCAGATCCAGGGATCCCAAGGCGACTCTAGTAGATGCACTAGTAGCACCTTGGACCTTCAAACTAGCTTATGTATTCCCGCCGTTTCCTCTCATTCCCAGGCTGGTAGCCAGGATCAATCAGGAGAGGGCATCGGTGATCTTGATAGCTCCTGCGTGGCCACGCAGGACTTGGTATGCAGACCTGGTGAATATGTCATCGGCACCACCATGGAAGCTACCTTTGAGACGGGACCTTCTTGTTCAAGGTCCGTTCGAACATCCGAATCTGGTCTCACTCCAACTGACTGCCTGGAGATTGAACGCTTGATCTTATCAAAGCGAGGGTTCTCAGATTCTGTCATTGATACTCTTGTTCAGGCCAGAAAGCCTGTAACTAGAAAAATCTACCACAAAATATGGAAAAAATATATCTGTTGGTGTGAATCTAAAGGATTCCCTTGGGACAAGATAAAAATTCCTAAGATTCTATCCTTTCTTCAAGAAGGTTTGGAGAAAGGATTATCTGCAAGTTCTTTGAAGGGACAGATTTCTGCTTTATCTGTGTTACTTCACAAAAAGCTGGCAGCTGTGCCAGATGTTCAAGCCTTTGTTCAGGCTCTGGTTAGAATCAAGCCTGTTTACAAACCTTTGACTCCTCCTTGGAGTCTCAATTTAGTTCTTTCAGTTCTTCAGGGGGTTCCGTTTGAACCCTTACATTCCGTTGATATTAAGTTATTATCTTGGAAAGTTTTGTTTTTGGTTGCAATTTCTTCTGCTAGAAGAGTTTCAGAATTATCTGCTCTGCAGTGTTCTCCTCCTTATCTGGTGTTCCATGCAGATAAGGTGGTTTTGCGTACTAAACCTGGTTTTCTTCCGAAAGTTGTTTCTAACAAAAACATTAACCAGGAGATAGTCGTGCCTTCTTTGTGTCCGAATCCAGTTTCAAAGAAGGAACGTTTGTTGCACAATTTGGATGTAGTTCGTGCTTTAAAATTCTATTTAGATGCTACAAAGGATTTTAGACAAACATCTTCCTTGTTTGTTGTTTATTCTGGTAAAAGGAGAGGTCAAAAAGCAACTTCTACCTCTCTCTCCTTTTGGCTTAAAAGCATCATCAGATTGGCTTACGAGACTGCCGGACGGCAGCCTCCTGAAAGAATCACAGCTCATTCCACTAGGGCCGTGGCTTCCACATGGGCCTTCAAGAACGAGGCTTCTGTTGATCAGATATGTAAGGCAGCGACTTGGTCTTCACTGCACACTTTTACTAAATTTTACAAATTTGATACTTTTGCTTCTTCTGAGGCTATTTTTGGGAGAAAGGTTTTGCAAGCCGTGGTGCCTTCCATCTAGGTGACCTGATTTGCTCCCTCCCTTTATCCGTGTCCTAAAGCTTTGGTATTGGTTCCCACAAGTAAGGATGACGCCGTGGACCGGACACACCTATGTTGGAGAAAACAGAATTTATGTTTACCTGATAAATTACTTTCTCCAACGGTGTGTCCGGTCCACGGCCCGCCCTGGTTTTTTAATCAGGTCTGATAATTTATTTTCTTTAACTACAGTCACCACGGTATCATATGATTTCTCCTATGCAAATATTCCTCCTTTACGTCGGTCGAATGACTGGGGAAGGCGGAGCCTAGGAGGGATCATGTGACCAGCTTTGCTGGGCTCTTTGCCATTTCCTGTTGGGGAGGAGAATATCCCACAAGTAAGGATGACGCCGTGGACCGGACACACCGTTGGAGAAAGTAATTTATCAGGTAAACATAAATTCTGTTTTAAATTCGAAGTGTCAACATATTATATATATATATATATATAATCTGAATTATGCTCCCGTGCTGCTAAACGTGCCTGGAGGAAATCCTGCTCTGAACCTGATTTCATCCACTATAAGTTCATTCTTTATTCTTAAACCTCTGCCCTTCACTTAGCCAAGCAAACCTACTTCTCTTCTCTTATATCTACTCACCCTAAATGACTCTTCTCCATTTTCAACTCTCTCCTCTACCCACCTGCACCACCCCATTCATCTGTCTTTAGTGCTCAAGACTTGGCAGACTACTTTTTCTACAAAACACTTACCATCTGAAGAGCATGCCAACACAAAACTGCAATCTTCCATCTCTGCACCCTCCCCCCAACCAATGAGAATGAAGTGGGTTCCCTATTGTCGTTCTCACACCTCACTACCTGCCCACTTGACCCTATCCCTTCACATCTAATTCCTTCTCTGTCTTCTACCCTCACTCCAGCTCTTACTCACATATTCAACCTATCTCTCTCTATTGGTTCATTCCCATCTTCCTTTAAACATGCAAAGGTCACCCCATCCTTAAAAAAAACCCTCAGTTGACCATAATTCTCCTGAATACTACAGCCCCATATCTCTGCTTCCGCTAGCTTCAAAAGTCCTGGAAAAACTAGTTTTCGATTGCCTAACCCACTTCCTGTCCTACAACTCATTGCTTGACCCCCTGCAATCTGGCTTTCGTCCCCAACACTCAACTTAGACTGCTCTAACGATCTTTTTTCTGCTAAAAACAATGGCCACTACTCTATACTTATCTTACTTGACCTCTATGCTGCCTTTGACATCATTGACCATCCCCTCTTCCTACTGACTCTCAGCTCTCTTGGGCTCTGTGACACTGCCCTCTCCTGGATCCACTCTTATCTCTCTAACAGGTCCCTTTTTATCTCATTTGCTGGTGACTCCTTCTCTCCATTGCCTCTGTCTGTTGGAGTACCTCAAGGCTCTGTTCTAGATCCTCTACTCTTCTCTATTTATACTTCTTCAGTGGATAAACCTATCAATAGCTATGGATTCAACTATCACCTCTATGCTGATGACACTTAGATCTACCTATCCACCCCTGCACCCTCTCTCCTTCTTTCCTTTTTTACATCAGCAACTGCTTATCTGGCATTTCTTCCTAGATGGTCTCTCACCACCTAAAAATCAACAAGTCCAAGACTGAGCTCCTTCTAATACCCCCTCTCATTCTGCTCCGGTTTCTAACTTTTCTATCAGTGTTGGCGACACCACAATCACCCCATCACCCCAAGTCCGCTGCCTCTGAGTTACACTTGACTCCAATCTGTCCTTCATACCCCACATCTAATTGCTCTCCTCATTCTGCTGCAACCACCTACGCAATATCTCCAAAATTCATCAGTTTCTGAGCTCTGAAAATATTAAACAGCTAATCCACTCCCTGGTAATTTCCTGACTTGACTACTGTAACAACTTACTAACTGAACTTCCTCTTGCCCACCCCGCCCTTCAATCCATCCTAAATGCCTCTGCTAGGCTAATCCACCTCTCCCTACGCTCTTTATCTGCTGCACCTCTCTGTGAGTCCCTTCACTGGCTCCCCATTTACAGTAGAATTAAATAATGAATTCCCACCCTGACCTACAAAGCCCTCACCAACGATGCCCCCCCACCTGTCCTCACTCATCAACAAATACTCCAGCCCCCCCTAAAATCAAACAATGGCCTGCTCCTTGCATCTTCTACCATCACCTCCTCCCATGCTAGACTGCAGGACTTCTCTCGTGCAGGCACCAACCCTCTGGAACGCTCTTCCTAAAGCTGTCAGACTTTCCAAAGCCTATCACCTAAATCAGTAACAAATAAATTGCACTTTCCTAATAATTGTCCTCATCTAACGATGTACTAACATCATTCTCACCTTTGCAGTCCCCACCTCCTGTTTCCCATTCTCCTACCCATCTAGATTGTAAGTTCCCACGGGAATAGGGCCCTCAATTCCCCCTGTATTTTTGTAAAATTTATTACATTGTATTACTGTTGAACTTTTATCTTTGTACCCTTGGACAGCGCTGCGGAATCTTTGGGCACTTTATAAATAAAGAATAATAATAATAATTTCTTAAATAACACATCCACTTACTGTAGTATAAAATTAAAGGGGCTTGAAGCTTACATACAATTTTAAAATAGTTTCCAAATTACTTCTATTATCAAATTTCTTCTCAATGTGTTATTTGTTAAAGAACATATCTAGGTAAACACTGCTGCCATCTAGTGTTCTTGAAGTGTATAACACTGTTAAAATTATTTTTGAATAACTGCTGCCTAATAGTTCCCCGGGGTCCAGACACGAGTACACTCCTGTGCCTACTTACCTGCTTTTCAACAGATACCAAGAAAACAAATACAACTGTTATTAGAAGTAATCTGGGATTTTTAAAAAAAAATATTCTATGCTTTTTCGCACTTATTTTCAAACCTGTCCTCGGGCCTCCCTTACAGGCCAGATTTTGAGGAAATTTGAACTAGAGAACAGGTGAAATAATCAGCTGATTATATGCATAAACCTATATCGTATATACAGTACATATGTTATGATATACAGTAGTTTAATGTTAAACTGAGCAGCTGAGGTTTATTCAGATTGGAAGAATAGAAGTGCGTGAGACTGCTTTCATTTGGACTCCTGTTCTATTTGGAGTGAGACTTGCCCAAAAACTGTAAACCAGTTTAAACAATTTAATTTAAAACTTAGATCTAGACACCCTATATGAATGTGCAAATTATAACATGTGAGACTGGAACATTATAGCATATTTATAATGAAAGATGTTATTTACTGTTCACAACCCGAATAATGACAATGAACGCATTCTGTTTTCTTTTTAGCATGGCTGATAAGAACAGTAGTGTTAAATGCACATTCTCTGCTCCTGGCCATAGCACAACCCTGCTGCAGGGACTAACTACTCTGCGTGCTCAGGGGCAACTGCTTGACGTGATTCTTACTGTCAACAACGAAGTGTTTCAAGTACACAAAGTGGTGCTAGCTGCGTGCAGTGACTACTTCAGGTGAGATCTAGGTGTTGCATTTCTCAAAAAAGAAAGAATAAGCAAACGTTCATTGCTGTTTAAAAAAAAGAAGAATAAAGTTTCTATCTGTAGTCATTTTTAGATGCATTAAAGGGACATTAAACACTAAATAAATGCTAGATAAAATGATGTATTCAAAGAAAAGATTAGAATGAGAATAACATGTAGATGTATTTTTTAAAGTTTAATTAGCTGTTTAAATATTTACAAAATGAATATGTAAAGTTTTAGTGTATATTAAACAATGGGAGCTGCTATGTTGTAACTTAGGTTACCTACTCTGCTGTGGCCAATTAGGGTCAGTTATAAATAGGTCACTAGCGTGTGCAGCCAATGGCTGTGTGGAATAAGACAGAGTTCTGCACTTCTATTTCTAACAGGAACAGAAAAGCTCACAAAGAATGGAATTACAGAACAAAGGGACAACATAAATAATGATAGTAAATTGCAAAGTTTTGTTTTATACAGTTTATCATTTTATATTACCATCTAAAAGTGTTTAATGTCCCTTTAATGTTTGCTGACTATCTCTGCGTTGATTTGAGGTACAGATGTCTTGCTTTGTATGTGTGACGAAACCTGTCTTCATGATAAGATACATCTTTTGGACCCACATAAATGCAAGCATATACATATGTTTCAAGGTTGTAATTTTTTTTTTTTATTGCTCTTTTAAAGGGCCATAATAGTTGAAAAATGTCATGATCTAGATTGTTAGAGCATTTCATTTTAAGACTATCAACTCTATATTACTGTGTGTTTAACCCCTGCAGAGGTTGCGATCAGAGGTAGCTACATTTATCCACTAATTGGCAAGCGCTACCCAAGGTGCTGAACCAAAAATGGGCCGGCTCCTAAGCTTACATTACTGCTTTTCACATAAAGATACCATGAGAATGAAGAAAAGTTGATAATAGGAGTAAATTTTAAAATTGCATGCTCTATCTGAATCATGAAAGAAAAAAAAAAATGAAAGCCCTTTAAGTAATACTGTTGCTTTGTTACCTTTCCATGGTCATTATGGGCTTTCAGTTTGCTTTGCTTAAGCTGTGTGTCACATACAATACTACAATTTTCAAATCTTGTGAGTACTTTCAAGATATGAGCTGTTTTTTTGTGGAGGCGTTGTTTTTTTTCCAAAGCTTCTAAGGTCTGACTATTTGTTTTTACCTCAGATTCTGAGGATTTATGAGACTCTGAATAGGTGCTACAATTTTTAGACTCAGGTCTCATTTTACACACTCGCTGCTTTGAAATGACCCGTTTAATTAATTAGGAAACATGTTTGAGATACACCCTACCTAAACTGATTGTTGTTGTTTTTTTTTCTAACTAAGAAGGGTTTGAGTCTGAAGCCTTTTAGCATTTGAAGTTTAGAAACATTTCTGGATTCTTAAACATTTTTAAGTAAAAATTTTTTTTTTATTGGTTTAGACTTCTAACTTTTTTGTTTTGTGCTTCTATAGTTAGAATCTGACTACTTTAAAGATTTCTGCTTCCAAAGATCTGGGTCTGTGGTGGGGCAGGGCTAGTCTGGTCTATAGATATTTCTATGGCCGGTCTGATTTCCCAGTCAAGCACTGATGGCTTACCTCAGACCTGGTAAAAAGTAGATGTGCATTCAGTGTATTCTGTAGTAAACGAATGCTGAAGATGGCGACCACAAGCTTCATTCGGCAATTTTCTGAGCAAATCCAGATATTAGTGTGTTGCAGTTTCACAAGAATAAATCCGGCTTTGAAAATTGCCAAATGCGACTTGCAGCCGCCATTTTCAGCATTCGTTTACTGCAAAATACACGTCTAGTAAGAAGGACCTTGTGGATTAGACTGATTATGTTTCCAAAGTTGACTTATTTTTTAAATTTATATGGTTAAACATAAGGGATGTTTCACAATAAATACCACTGTTAAATACCACTCCCCTTCCCACAATCCCCAGTCATTCTCTTTGCCTTCGGTGCAAGAAGGAGGTGAAGTTTTGGTGTCTGAAGAAAATTGGATTTCTCCAACATTGGTGTGTCCGGTCCACGGCTTCATCCTTACTTGTGGGATATTCTCTTCCCCTACAGGAAATGGCAAAGAGAGCACCCAGCAAGAGCTGTCCATATAGCCCCCCCTCTGGCTCCGCCCGCCAGTCATTCTCTTTGCCGCTCTGAACAAGTAGCATCTCCACGGGGATGGTAAAGAGTATGTGGTGTTAGTTGTAGTTTTTTATTTCTTCTATCAAGAGTTTTTATTTTAAAATAGTGCCGGTTTGTACTATTTACTCTACAACATAAAATGAAGATTTCTGTTAAAGAGGAATATGATTTTAGCAGTAGTAACTAAAATCTATTGCTGTTCCCACGCAGGGCTGTTGAAACCAGAGAACTTCAGTTGGGGGGAACAGTTTGCAGGCTTATCTGCTGCAGGTATGATCAGTCATATTTCTAACAAGACATGTTAATGCTAGAAGACTGTCAGTTTTCCCTTAGGGGGTAAGTAAGCCATTTTCTTAGACTCATAACAGATTAAGGCTTATTAATTGGCTCTATACTGGTTGACACTATTGTGGGCTAAATCGATTGATTTATTTCATATTTAGATGGCTTTTAGAGTGTTTTGTGTACTTAATAGCACTTTTGGGAACGTTTTTATTCGCCTGGCATTTAGTTAGACTACTATTTCAGTCAGAAAGGCCCCTTCACTCTGGTATGCAGAGGAAGGAGGCCCCGTTTTCGCGCCTCAATTGCGCAGTTTACTTCCATGGCAGTGCATGCAGCTTCATGTGAGGGGTCCTGTGGCTACAAAAACGGACTCAGGAAGGTTTGTTTCAGTGCTGAATAACTCTCAGGGAAGGTAAAGAGCCGCAGCAAGGCTGTGACAGTGATTGTAGTGTACTAAAATTGTTGAATTGAACAAATAGCTCCGGTTTGCTCATTGTAAGGGTTAAAGTCTTGAAACTTGGTGTGCAATACTTTCAAGGCATTAGGACACTGGGGTAAAAATTTTGTAAAACTCGGACATTGCCTTAATTGTTTTTCAAAATATCAGAAATAAAGTGTGCCTGTTTATTATTTAAAGGGACAGTAACGCTTTTCTTTAAAAACGCTTTTATTGCATTATTAGCCTGCCAAATTCTGTCTAACATGTCTATACCTTCAGATGGCTTATGTTCTGTGTGTATGAAAGCCAAGGTGGTTCCCCCTATTAATGTATGCGCAAAGTGTGTCATAGCGTCCAAACAAAGTATGGACAGTACTGTCACATTGAATAAGATTGCCCAAGATGATTCTTCTAATGAAGGTAGTGGGGATAGTTCTTCATCCTCTCCTTCTGTGTCAACACCAGTTTTGCCCGCGCAGGCGATACCTAGTACATCTAGCGCACCAATGCTGGTTACTATGCAGCAATTAACAGCAGTAATGGATAATTCTATAGCAAATCTGTTATCCAAACTGCCATCCTACCCTAGAAAGCGTGATAGCTCAGTTTTAAATACAGAAGATGAGCAGGTTGGCACTGAGGACAATTTATCAGTTATACCCTCACATCAATCTGAATTGGCAGTGAGGGAGGGTCTGTCTGAGGGGGAAATTTCTGATTCAGGAAAAGTTTCTCAGCAGGCAGACACTGATGTCGTAACATTTAAATTTAAGTTAGAAAATCTCCGCGCCCTGCTTAAGGAGGTCCTAACTACTCTTGATGACTGTGATTCTTTGGTAATTCCAGAGAAATTGTGCAAGATGGACAAATTCTTAGAGGTCCCAGTGCACGCTGATGCTTTTCCGATACCCAAGCGGGTGGCGGACATAGTGACTAAGGAGTGGGAAAAGCCAGGTATACCTTTTTGTTCCACCTCCTATATTCAAGAAAATGTTCCCCATTGTTGACCCCAGAAGGGACGCATGGCAAACGGTTTCTAAGGTTGAGGGGGCAGTGTCAACGTTAGCTAAGCGCACAACTATTCCTATTGAGGACAGTTGCGCTTTTAAAGATCCTATGGATAAAAAATTGGAAGGATTGCTAAAAAAGATATTTGTTCAACAAGGTTTCCTTCTTCAACCAATCTCGTGCATTATTCCTGTCACCACGGCAGCGTATTTTTTGTTCGAGGAACTAGAAAATTCGCTCCAAAAAGAGACTCCATATGATGAAGACATGAACAGAATTCACGCACTAAAGTTGGCTAATTCCTTTATTTTGGATGCCGCTTTCCAATTGGCTAAGTTAGCGGCGAAAAATTCAGGTTTTGCAATAGTGGCGCGCAGAGCGCTTTGGCTAAAATCCTGGTCGGCGGATGTGTCGTCCAAGAATAAATTGCTTAATATTCCTTTCAAGGGTAAGACCCTTTTCGGGCCGGAATTGAAAGAGATTATTTCAGACATTACTGGTGGAAAGGGACATGCCCTCCCACAGGATAGGCCTTTCAAGGCTAAGAACAAATCTAATTTTCGTTCCTTTCGCAATTTCAGGAACGGACCGAATCCTAACTCTGCGGCCTCCAGACAAGAAGGCAACTCTTCCCAGCCTAAACCAGCATGGAAACCATTGCAAGGCTGGAACAAGGGTAAACAGGCCAAGAAGCCTGCTGCTGCTACCAGGACAGCATGAAGGGGTAGCCCCCGATCCGGGACCGGATCTAGTAGGGGGCAGACTTTCTTTCTTTGCTCAGGCTTGGGCAAGAGACGTTCCGGATCCCTGGGCACTAGAAATAGTCTCTCAGGGGTATCTTCTAGAGTTCAAGGAACTTCCTCCAAGGGGAAGGTTCCACATGTCTCGCTTATCTTCAGACCAGATAAAGAGACAGGCATTCTTACATTGCGTAGGAGACCTATTAAAAATGGGAGTGATAAACCCAGTTCCAACAGTGGAACAAGGTCAGGGGTTTTACTCAAACCTGTTTGTAGTTCCCAAAAAAGAGGGAACTTTCAGGCCAATTCTGGATCTAAAAATTCTAAACAAATTCCTCAGAGTTCCATCATTCAAAATGGAAACCATTCGGACAATTTTACCAACAATCCAGGAGGGTCAATATATGACTACCGTGGACTTAAAGGATGCGTACCTGCAAATTCCTATCCACAAAGATCATCATCATCAGTTCCTGAGGTTCGCCTTTATGGAGAAACATTACCAGTTCGTGGCTCTTCCGTTCGGTTTAGCCACTGCTCCCAGAATCTTCACAAAGGTGCTAGGGTCCCTTCTAGCGGTTTTAAGACCGAGGGGCATTGCTGTAGCACCTTATCTAGACGACATTCTAATCCAAGCATCGTCTCTTTCCAAAGCAAAGGCTCATACAGACATTGTTCTAGCCTTTCTCAGATCTCACGGGTGGAAGGTGAACGTAGAAAAGAGTTCCCTGTCCCCGTCAACAAGAGTTCCCTTTTTGGGAACAATAATAGATTCTGTAGAAATGAAGATCTTCCTGACAGAGGTCAGAAAGTTAAAGCTTCTAAACGCTTGTCAAGTTCTTCACTCTATTCTTCAGCCTTCCATAGCTCAGTGCATGGAAGTAGTAGGATTAATGGTTGCAGCAATGGACATAGTTCCTTTTGCTCGAATTCATCTAAGACCATTACAACTGTGCATGCTCAATCAGTGGAATGGGGACTATGCAGACTTGTCTCCCCAGATTCAAGTAGACCAGGTAACCAGGGATTCTCTCCGCTGGTGGTTGTCTCACGATCACCTGTCTCAGGGAATGAGTTTCCGCAGACCAGAGTGGGTCATTGTCACGACCGACGCCAGTCTCTTAGGCTGGGGTGCGGTCTGGGACTCTCTGAAAGCTCAAGGTCTATGGTCTCGAGAAGAGTCTCTTCTTCCGATAAACATTTTAGAACTGAGAGCGATATTCAATGCGCTCCTGGCGTGGCCTCACCTAGCAAAGGCCAAATTTATAAGGTTCCAGTCGGACAACATGACGACTGTAGCGTACATCAATCATCAGGGGGGAACAAAGAGTTCCTTAGCGATGAGAGAGGTATCCAAGTTCATCAAATGGGCGGAGGATCACTCCTGCCACCTATCTGCAATTCACATCCCAGGAGTGGACAACTGGGAGGCGGATTATTTGAGTCGTCAGACTTTTCATCCGGGGGAGTGGGAACTCCACCCGGAGGTTTTTGCCCAGTTAACTCAACTATGGGGCATTCCAGATATGGATCTGATGGCGTCTAGCCAGAACGCCAAGGTTCCTCGATACGGGTCCAGATCCAGGGATCCCAAGGCGACACTGGTGGATGCATTAGTGGCGCCTTGGTCGTTCAACCTAGCTTATGTGTTTCCACCGTTCCCTCTCCTTCCCAGGCTTGTAACCAGGATCAAACAGGAGCAGGCCTCTGTGATTCTAATAGCCCCTGCATGGCCACGCAGGACTTGGTATGCAGACTTGGTGAATATGTCATCGGCTCCACCATGGAAGCTACCTTTGAGGCAGGATCTTCTAGTACAAGGTCCATTCGAACATCCAAATCTAGTCTCTCTCCAACTAACTGCTTGGAAATTGAACGCTTGATTCTATCTAAGCGTGGGTTTTCAGATTCAGTCATAGATACTCTGGTTCAAGCCAGAAAACCTGTAACTAGGAAGATTTACCATAAGATATGGCAAAAATATATCCGTTGGTGTGAATCCAAGGGATTCCCTTGGAGTAAAATTTAAATTCCTAGGATACTTTCCTTTCTCCAAGAAGGTCTGGATAAAGGTTTGTCAGCTAGTTCCTTAAAAGGACAGATATCTGCTCTGTCTGTTTTGTTACACAAACATCTGGCAGCAGTGCCAGATGTACAGGCGTTTGTACAGGCGTTAGTTAGAATCAAGCCTGTCTACAGACCCATGACTCTTCCTTGGAGTCTAAATTTAGTTCTTTCAGTTCTTCAGGGGGTTCCGTTTGAACCCATGCATTCCATAGATATTAAGTTACTATCTTGGAAAGTTCTGTTTTTGGTTGCTATTTCTTCTGCTAGAAGAGTTTCTGAATTATCTGCTTTGCAGTGTACTTCTCCCTATCTGGTATTCCATACAGATAAGGTAGTTTTACGTACCAAGCCTGGTTTTCTTCCAAAGGTCGTTTCCAACAGGAATATTAACCAGGAAATTGTTGTTCCTTCTCTGTGTCCGAATCCAGTTTCAAAGAAGGAACGTTTGTTACACAATCTAGATGTGGTCCGTGCTTTAAAGCTCTATTTAGAAGCAACAAAGGATTTCAGGCAGACATCATCCTTGTTGTGTATTCTGGTAAGAGGAGAGGGCAGAAAGCTACTGCTACCTCTCTTTCTTTTTGGCTGAAAAGCATCATCCGATTGGCTTATGAGACTGCCGGACGGCAGCCTCCTGAACGAATTACAGCTCATTCTACTAGAGCTGTGGCTTCCACATGGGCCTTCAAGAACGAGGCTTCTGTTGATCAGATCTGTAAAGCAGCGACTTGGTCTTCTCTGCATACTTTTGCCAAATTTTACAAATTCAATACTTATGCTTCTTCGGAGGCTATTTTTGGGAGAAAGGTTTTGCAAGCCGTGGTGCCTTCCGTTTAGGTAACCTGGCTTGCTCCCTCCCTTCATCCGTGTCCTAAAGCTTTGGTATTGGTTCCCACAAGTAAGGATGAAGCCGTGGACCGGACACGGCCCGCCCTGGTTTTTAATCAGGTTTGAAAAATTTCTTTCTTTATACACTACAGTCACCACGGCACCCTATAGTTTCTCCTTTTTCTCCTAACCGTCGGTCGAATGACTGGGGGGCGGAGCCAGAGGGGGGGCTATATGGACAGCTCTTGCTGGGTGCTCTCTTTGCCATTTCCTGTAGGGGAAGAGAATATCCCACAAGTAAGGATGAAGCCGTGGACCGGACACACCGTTGGAGAAAGAAATTTATCAGGTAAACATAAATTCTGTTTTATCTAATTTCAATCAAGATTTTATTTTTTTAATTTAGAAAGCCAGAGTAGGTTTGCTCTGATCTTTCCTTTTCAAGATTGGGTCTAGCTGTACTCCACATTTAGTCTCTTCAGCAGAGCAGTGGTGGCTTTATAGCAGTTAGGAACTTGTGAGGTGGGCTTCACTGTGTTTTCCTAGGATGCTGCCCGGATATAGAAAGCCAGAGTAGGTTTACTCTGTTCTTTCTTTTTCCACAGGTCCCTGTGAGCAGTGGCGTCCTCCCATACCGTGAGAACTGTCTTCCTGCCGGGTAGCTAGAGATGCAGGTAAGTGCCTTTTGAGGGTCTGAAGGTAGCTGGCACTTAAAGGGTTAGCCTTGTTCAGGATGCATCACTTTGTGGAATAGTATCCTGGGTTCAGGATCGTGTTAAGGCAGTGGCAGGCACAAGGTTGCATGTGAGCTAGAGACATGGGGTTAAACTTCCTTTACTGATAGGAAGAGTTAACCCCATTTTTTTGGCCAGTATTTAAATTATTATTTTACAGTCTGTGTATGTCAGAGGGACAAAACGAGGCATTTATTTGCAAGCGGAAAAGCTATTATACTTTTCTTATGTATTGCTACTCTGCAATCTTTTTACCGCTACGCAATTAATAACAGGAAGCGGCTCCATAACTCTGTCCTTCTTTTCCGGTCTGAAGCGAGCGGTTCATAGAACCAGTCGCAGCCTTTTCAGACCAGTCACGTGAGCGCATTAGTCCGTTCTGTGTGAGGTTACAGATCAGTTGCGAGAAGTTAACTCTAAGACATGGAGGGATAGTTAGTAACGTTCCTCCTATTGTTTCTGTGTTGGGCAGGTAGGCACCTCAGTCTGTAGGCTGAGGTGTAGGGGTGCAATAGGTATTGTTCTATAAAATAATATGGACAAAACTCTTGCATTTTTTATTGCCGCCTGTTTTTGCTGCATCAAGTGTGAGAAGCAAACAGTGGATAATGATATTTATAAATGAGTAGAAAACCTGATTCCAGGTATTTCTTTCTAAACCTAGTGTTTTTCTCACTTGGGGGACACTAGTGCGCATGAACTAGTGAGCATGAAGAGTTTCTTTAAAGGGACATTTTTTTTGTTTTTTTTTAATTAAATTTTCCTGCATCATGGAGCAGATGTCCTATTGGTCTTAATATCCACATAGTTCGCCTTTGACATTTTTTGTTCACCTTGCATAGTGAGAACTTTTAAAATTAAGACACACTGCTTATTATTGAGCCAACAGTTTCTCAGGATGATGCTGTTTAGTCAATGCCACAGTCTTCTCCTCAGACATACCAAGCCTTAATGGTGTCACATGCAGTGCCCTGTGGTTCCTCTCAATCTCCTAGAGGAGTTTATTTGCAAGCAGAAGTTGCTGCCCAGATATCCTCTGCGGCTTTAGCTGCCATCCCCTTTCTACAGGGTAAACGCAAAGGAAAATTAGAGATTCAGATAGTAAGGTTTCTGTTCCAGTTTCGGCTACCCAAGTTGCTCTTTCTCATTAGTCTGATGAGAAAGATACGTCAGTAGCCTCTGAGGGTGAAATCTCAGATTCGGACAGTATAATTCCTTCATCTGATGCTGAAGTGGTATCCTTCAGTTTAAGCTTGAACACCTCCATGTTCTTTTAAAGGAGGTTTTAGCTACCTTGGACAACTCCGATAACTCTGTTGTGTCAACCCTAAGAAGTCTAGTAAACTTCATAAATAATTTAAGGTTCCTTCCTCTAGAGGTTTTTTCTGTGCCTGATCGGGCCACGGAGATTATAACACAGGAATAGAAGAAGCCTGGGGTTTCTTTTCTCCTGTCTTTAAAAAGATGTTTCCTGTTGTTGACTCTATTAAGGAGTCGTGGCAAGCGGTGCCTAAAGTAGAGGGGGCCGTTTCTACTCTGGTTAAGAGAACTACTATTCCTATTGAGGATAGCTGCTCCTTTAAAGATTTAATTGGAGAAAACATTTGTTCATCAAGGTCTCTTATGGCAACCTGCCGTGTGTATTTTCACTGTGACACTGGTTCAACGCCTTGTCTGAGTGTCTAAAGGTGGAGACTCCTTTAGAGGAGATTTAAGTCAGGATTAAGGCTCTTAAGCTAGCCAATTCCTGTATTACTGACGATTTCATGCAGGCTTTCTTCTGAACATCAGTGAACATGCTTTCGGAGAACTTCCTGGGTGATTGTGACCACAGACCTCAGTTTGCTGGGCTGGGGAGCAGTCTGGGACTCGTTCAAGGTGCAGGGACTCTGGACTCGGGAGGAGTCTGCTCTCCTCATTAACATCTTGGAGTTGAGAGCGATTTTCAATGCTCTGATGGCTTGGCCTCAGCTGTCTTTAGCCTGATTTATCAGGTTCCAGTCAGACAACATTGAAGATTCAGTGTATGGCGGTGACCGTATGAAGAGGATGCTCCACGCCGGATGTCTTCAGGATGAACCCGCTCCACGCCACCTGGATGAAAACTTCTCGCCGCCTGGATGAAAATAGAAGAGGCTGCCTGGATGAAGACTTCTCAATGCCCGGATGAAGATTGTTCAAGCGGGACTTCAAAAACTGTAAGTGGATCGTCGGGGGTTAGTGTTAGGTTTTTTAGATGTTTTTTTTTTTTTTTAGATTAGGGTTTGGGCAGCAAAAGACCTAAATGCCCATACTTTTCAGGGCAATGGGTAGATTAGGTTTTTTTAGAATTAGGTTTTTTATTTTGGGAGGTTGGTTTGGTGGTGGGTTTTACTGTTGGGGGGGTCTTTGAATTTTTTTTTTACAGGTAAAAGAGATGTTTAACTTAGGGCAATGCCCAACAAAAGGCTCTTTTAAGGGTAGTTAATGTAGGCTAGTGTTTTGTTTTGTTTTGTTTTTGGGGTGAGCTTTTTTATTTTTATAGGGCTATTAGATTCGGTGTAATTCTTTTTTATTTTAGATAATTTCGTTTGTTATTTTTTTTGTAATTTAGTCTTTTTATTTTTTGTAATTAGATACTTTGTAATTTTTAGAGTAGTGTTAGGATTTTTTTAATGTGTAGTTTAGTTTTATTTAATTTGTAGTTAGTTTAATTTTAGTTTAATAATTATATTAGTTTAATTGTTAGTTTAAACTTAGTTCTTTTAATTTGACAGTTACATTTTAATTTAATTTAAGATAGGGAAATTGTAATTTTAGTATAAAGTTAGGGGGGCGTTAGGTTTAGGGGTTACTATTTTTCTTCCGTATATTTTGTTGTGGGGGCTTGCGGTTTAGGGGTTAATAGGTTTATTATAGTGGCGACGGTGTAGGACTTAATAACTTTAGTACAGTAGGGGCGATGTGGGCGGACGGCTGATTAGCGGTTTATAATATTTAAATAGTGTTTGTGATGCGGGAGGGCGGCGGGTTAGGGGTTAATAACTTTATTATAGTGGTGACGATGTCGGGAGCGGCGGAATAGGGGAATAATACATTTTTTTTTAGTGGCAGCGATGTCAGGAGCGGCAGATTAGGGGTTAATACATTTTTAATATAGTATTTGCAATGCGGGAGGGCCTTGGTTTAGGGGTTAATAGGTAGTTTATGGGTGTTTAGTATACTTTGTAACACTTTAGTTATGAGTTTTATGTAACAGTTCTAACTACTGGTTTTCGTTAGCGGAACGGATCATGTCGGTATAGGCTGCAACGCAAGCTTTTTAGCCTGACCGCAAAACTCGTAATGGCAGCGCTATGGAAGTCCCATGAAAAAACATTCAGCTAGATTACGAGTTTTTGTTGGTAATGGTGTGCGGTGCTAACACTTTTTTTTTTCTCACCGCTCACTTAAGACAGCGCTGGTATTAGGAGTTTTCTGCAAGCCGGCGTTAGCCTCAGAAAAGTGAGCGGAGAGCAAAATTTAGCTCCACATCTCAGCTCAATACCAGCGCTGCTTACGGTAGTGGTGAGCTGGCTAAACGTGCTCGCGAACGATTTCCCCATAGGAAACAATGGGGTTGAGCCGGTTGAAAAAAAAACCTAACGCCTGCAAAAAAGCAGCATTCAGCTCCTAACGCAGCCCCATTGATTCCTATGGGGAAAGAAAAAATATGTCTACACCTAACACCCTAACATGAACCCAGAGTCTAAACACCCCTAATCTAACACTTATTAACCCCTAATCTGCCGCCCCTGACATCGCCGCCACCTGCATTATATTATTAACCCCTAATCTGCCGCTCCAGACACCGCCGCCACCTACATTATACCTATGAACCCCTAATCTGCTGCCCCCAACATCACTGACACCTACATTTTATTTATTAACCCCTAATCTGCCGACCCCAATGTCGCCGCCACCTACCTACAATTATTAACCCCTAATCTGCCGCCCCCAACATCGCCGCCACTATAATAAAGTTATTAACCCCTAAACCTAAGTCTAACCCTAACACCCCCTAATTTAAATATAATTTAAAATAATCTAAATAAAATTACTATTATTAACTAAATTATTCCTATTTAAAACTAAATACTTACCTGTTAAATAAACCCTAAGCTAGCTACAATATAACTAATAGTCACATTGTATCTAGCTTAGGTTTTATTTTTATTTTACAGGCAAGTTTGTATTTATTTTAACTAGGTAGAATAGTTATTAAATAGTTATTAACTATTTAATAACTACCTAGCTAAAATAAATACAAAAGTACCTGTAAAATAAAACCTAACCTAAGTTACAATTACACCTAACACTACACTATAAATAAATAAATTAATTAAATTAAACTAATTACAATTAAATAAAATAAAGTACAAAAAAAAAACACACTAAATTGCAAAAAAAAAAATAATTACAATTTTTTAAACTAATTACACCTAATCTAATCCACCCCTAATAAAATAAAAAAGCCCCCCAAAATAATAAAAAGCCCTACCCTATACTAAATTAAAAATAGCCCTTAAAAGGGCTTTTTGCGGGGCATTGCCCCAAAGTAATCCGCTCTTTTACCTGTAAAAAAAAAAAAGTACAATACTACCCCCAACATTACAACCCACCACCCACACACCCAACCCTACTCTAAAACCCACTCAATCCCCCCTTAATAAAACCTAACGCTAACCCCTTGAAGATCACCCTACCTTAAGATGTCTTCACCCAGCCAGGCCGAAGTCCTCCAAGAAGCCGGGCAGAAGTGGTCCTCCAGAGGGGCAGAAGTCTTCATCCAGGCGGCATCTTCTATCTTCATCCATCCGGAGCGGAGCGGGTCCATCTTCAATCCAGCCGACGCGGAGCATCCTCTTCCAACGAAGTCCAACCGAAGAATGAAGGTTCCTTTAAATGACGTCATCCAAGATGGCGTCTCTTTAATTCTGATTGGCTGATAGAATTCTATCAGCCAATCGGAATTAAAGGGCCATTATACACCTAAAAAAATATAGGCTATTTAAATAAAGCACCAACAGAATATCAAATTTGTAATTGACATGTATTAGCAATTTTGCTGTTAAATCTCCTAAAAATTATTATAAAGTTTCTAATCCTCTCAGTGCATGAGAATACAAACGTAAGCTCCACTAGCTTCAGAGCCAGGCTTTTTCTACACTTCCTATCTAGTGTTCTTTGCCAGCCCCCATGCTGGGGATGTCTGTGTAATAGATAAGGCTGTCACAAATCCCCTCACCTCTCTCAGTGATTCTCCCTGACTGTTTACACTGGGCACAATCTCACTCCCCCCTCTGGGACTCCCCCCTCTGTCCTCCCGGTAAGCTTTCTGTAGAAACAAGAGGAATATTTCACTCACAGCTCTGTGAAACATGATCCTGAGATGTTTTATAGAGCTGTGTGTGAAATATCAGAGTGAAAAGTAGATTGTGTTTTTATTCCATTCAAACAGCCAATATCTGCATTTGCAAGTCACTAGTTTTGAGAATCATTCGTATCTCACAATTTATGGGATGAGACTGAGACTGTAACGCTCACTTTTTCCAGCAATCGTAATACCGGCGTTAGGAAAATCCCATTGAAAAGATAGGATACGCAATAGACGTAAGGGGATTTGCGGTATGCTAAAATCGTAGAACAAAAAGTGAGCGGTACACCTGTACCTGTCAGACTCGTAATACCAGCGGGCGTTAAAAAGCAGCGTTGGGACCCCTCAACGCTGCTTTTTAAGGCTAGCACAACTATTTTTACATATGCGGGACTGACGTTGCGTTACAGGCTAAGAGACTTGCGGTACAGCTATACTGACAAGACTTGTAATGGCTGCAGTGCTGTTTTAACTCTGAAATGGCCATTTTTTCAGTGTTAAAACACGAACGCACAATTCGTAATCTAGGTGTTTGTTTTCTCTGGGAAACATAAAGGTCAGAAAGCTACTGCTACTTCTCTTTCTCTCAGGTTGAGAAGTACATTTTGTTTGGATTATGTGACTGCTGGATAGCAGCCTTCTGAGAGAATTACAGCTCAGTCCATGAGGGCTGTCTCCTCTTCTTGGGCTTTCAAAAATGAAACTTCTGTGGATCAAATTTGCAAGGCTGCAATTTGGTTTTCCTTAAATACTTTTTCCAAATTTGATAAATTTGATTCTTTTGCCTCGGCTGAGGTTTCTTTTGGGAGAAAGTTTCTTCAAGCGGTGGTGCCTTCCGTTTAGGTCTACCTGTCTTGTCCCTCCCTAGTCATCTGTGTCCTCTAGCTTGGGTATTGGTTCCCACTCGTAATTGAAGATGTCGTCGACTCACCATATCTTAGGAAAGAAAAGAAAATGTATGCTTACCTGATAAACTTCTTTTTCTCCGGATATGGTGAGTCCACAACCCCACCCTTTTATTTAAGACCGTTATTTTTTACTAAACCTCAGGCACCTCTACACCTTTGTATTATTCCTTTTTCCATTTCCCTTCAGTCAAATGACTGGGGATTGTGGGAAGGGGAGTGGTATTTTACAGCTTTGGTGTGGTGCTCTTTGCCTCCTCCTGCTGGCCAGGAGTGATATTTCCACTAGTAATTGATGCCGTTGTGGACTCGCCATATCCGGAAATACATTTATCAGGTAAGCATAAATTTAGTTTTTCTTTTAAAGAAACATGGTTTTCAGTGAATTTAGCTTTCTAAATATAGCAAATTTTTCTTTTTTTCACTTCAGAATTTGGATATTAAATACAGATTTATTTAGAGAAAATAAAGCTTTGGAAGTAACATTCTGGTTTGTGAAAAAAACCTTTTTCCTATAGTCCTATTGTAATTAAAGGTACAGGGCATTATTACACTGATGTGATTAACAGGTTTGTATCAGACAAGCTAAGTGTGTGTTCTAGTTGCCACTCTAAATCCTACCTATATACACAGGCAAGAGTTACTTTCAAGTTCTTCACGCTAAATACACAATTCTATATACCTGATCAGGTGTCTCTCCTTGGAGGCAAAATTTTAAAGTTCGGGGACATATAAATAAGATTTTCCTATTGATTTGGTATGTCGCCACTCCCTAAAGACCCTCTGAAATTGGGGGGTTATATTTCAGTTCATAAAAAGTTTTTGGGCAAGCTGGAGAATGTGTTTCTTTGGTTTCACACAACTCTTCCACAGTAGTTATTTTTTTATTATATATATATAGAGGTTTTTTAGATGTTTTTTTTTTTTTTAGATTAGGGTTTGGGCAGCAAAAGACCTAAATGCCCATACTTTTCAGGGCAATGGGTAGATTAGGTTTTTTATTTTGGGAGGTTGGTTTGGTGGTGGGTTTTACTGTTGGGGGGGTCTTTGAATTTTTTTTTTACAGGTAAAAGAGATGTTTAACTTAGGGCAATGCCCAACAAAAGGCTCTTTTAAGGGTAGTTAATGTAGGCTAGTGTTTTGTTTTGTTTTGTTTTTGGGGTGAGCTTTTTTATTTTTATAGGGCTATTAGATTCGGTGTAATTCTTTTTTATTTTAGATAATTTCGTTTGTTATTTTTTTTGTAATTTAGTCTTTTTATTTTTTGTAATTAGATACTGTGTAATTTTTAGAGTAGTGTTAGGATTTTTTTAATGTGTAGTTTAGTTTTATTTAATTGGTAGTTAGTTTAATTTTAGTTTAATAATTATATTAGTTTAATTGTTAGTTTAAACTTAGTTCTTTTAATTTGACAGTTACATTTTAATTTAATTTAAGATAGGGAAATTGTAATTTTAGTATAAAGTTAGGGGGGCGTTAGGTTTAGGGGTTACTATTTTTCTTCCGTATATTTTGTTGTGGGGGCTTGCGGTTTAGGGGTTAATAGGTTTATTATAGTGGCAACGGTGTAGGACTTAATAACACTTGTGTCTCTACACAATAGTTATTTACTGGGGGGTTTGCTAAGAATGCTCAATATCCAGGTATATGCAGCAGTTTCAACTACAGTGGGGCAAAAAAAGTATTTAGTCAGCCACCAATTGTGCAAGTTCTCCCACTTAAGAAGATGAGAGAGGCCTGTAATTTTCATCATAGGTATACCTCAACTATGAGAGACAAAATGTGGAAACAAATCCAGACAATCACATTGTCTGATTTGGAAATAATTTATTTGCATATTATGGTGGAAAATAAGTATTTGGTCACCTACAAACAAGCAAGATTTCTGACTCACAGACCTGTATCTTCTTCTTTAAAAGGCTCCTCTGTCCTCCACTCATTACCTGTATTAATGGCACCTGTTTGAACTTGTTATCAGTATAAAAGACACCTGTCCACAATCTCAAACAGTCACACTCCAAACTCCACTATGGTGAAGATCAAAGAGCTGTCGAAGGACACCAGAAACAAAATTGTAGACCTGCACCAGGCTGGGAAGACTGAATCTGCAATAGGCAAGCAGCTTGGTGTGAAGAACTCAACTGTGGGAGCAATAATTGGAAAATGGAAGACATACAAGACCACTGATAATCTCCCTCAATCTGGGACTCCACGCAAGATCTCACCCGTGGGGTCAAAATGATCACAAGAACGGTAAGCAAACATCCCAGAACCACAGGGGGGACATAGTGAATGACCTGCAAAGAGCTGGGACCAACGTAACAAAGGCTACCATCAGTAACACACTACGCAGCCAGGGACTCAGATCCTGCAATGCCAGACGTGTCCTCCTGCTTAAGCCAGTACATGTTCGGGCGCGTCTGAAGTATGCTAGAGAGCATTTGGATGATCCAGAAGCGGATTGGGAGAATGTCATATGGTCAGATGAAACCAAAGTAGAACTGTTTTGGTAGAAACACAACTCGTCGTGTTTGGAGGACAGAGAATGCTGAGTTGCAACCAAAGAACACCATACCTACTGTGAAGCATGGGGGTGGCAACATCATGCTTTGGGGCTGTTTCTCTGCAAAGGGAACAGGACGACTGATCCGTGTACATGAAAGAATGAATGGGGCCATGTATCGTGAGATTTTGAGTGCAAACCTCCTTCCATCAGCAAGGTCATTGAAGATGAAACATGGCTGGGTCTTTCAGCATGACAATGATCCCAAACACACCGCCCGGGCAACGAAGGAGTAGCTTCGTAAGAAGCATTTCAAGGTCCTGGAGTGGCCTAGCCAGTCTCCAGATCTCAACCCTATAGAAAACCTTTGGAGGGAGTTGAAAGTCCATGTTGCCCAGTGACAGCCCCAAAACATCACTGTTCTAGAGGAGATCTGCATGCAGGAATGGGCCAACATACCAGCAACAGTGTGTGACAACCTTGTGAAGACTTACAGAAAACGTTTGACCTCTGTCATTGCCAACAAAGGATATATAACAAAGTATTGAGATGAACTTTTGATATTGACCAAATACTTATTTTCCACCATAATTTGCAAAAAAATTCTTTCCAAATCAGACAATGTGATTGTCTGGATTTGTTTCCACATTTTGTCTCTCATAGTTGAGGTATACCTATGATGAAAATTACAGGCCTCTCTCATCTTCTTAAGTGGGAGAACTTGCACAATTGGTGGCTGACTAAATTCTTTTTTGCCCCACTGTATTTCTGGTATGGGGTTGTTATTTTTTTTCAGGTCTTGGCTCATATCCTACTTTCCAACAACAGCTGTCATCTTGGGACCTTCCTTTGGGTTTAGTAACATTTAAGAAAACATTGTTTGAACCAATATGGAGGTCTCTTACTCTTTTCTGGCAACCATCAAGTCAGCCAAACATATTTTGAATTTCAAGCATTGTTATTTATCCTTTTTCCATCAGGACAAAGCTATTTTGAGTATTGTTCTTGACTTCTTTTCTAGAACTGTTCCATTCTTCGCAGAATCGGATACCATTTCTTTCATCCTTTTGTCAGATAAACGTCAGACACAGGATATCTTCTTATTGGTCTGTTCCGTTCATGTTTTTATATGCTAGATCATCATCTTGTCCTCATTGTTTAGATCCTTTAGCAAAATGCTCCTGTGAAGTTTCTTATAGCCGGCTGGTTTACAAGGCTATTTTTATAGGGGAGCAAAGTTTTGTGATACCTCCCATGAGAGCAGTTGCAATATCTTGAGACAGATGTGTGGGTCAAAAACAAACAGTAGATCAGGGTCTATATTTGAAAAATTACATTCTGTAAAGGATTTTTTTTTTTTTACCTTTATGGCCCTTTAAAGAAAATATTTTAAAGGAGTTAAATATTCAAATATTTATTGTTCTTTTGCAATGCAAACATACAGATGAAACCATTAATCTACCCTTCTCCAGTTTCGCTCTGTTGAAAGCAATGTGCAGTATCCAGTTATTTTATTTCCTGTTTAGCCGAAACAAATTGGCTGATGGATTTGTAGACTGCCTGTGCTATTAATCAGGTATAATAATGCATGAAGAGTAACCACCAGCACTTTCTGGTCTTTGATTAGGACCTGAAAGTGCTGAGATTTTTTTATGTACGGAAAGGTATATACAGCTTTACACAGATAACTTGTGTAATGTGAGGGCCTGAGAGGTGAATAGCTGTGTATGTGTGAGTAGGAAAGTACTGAAAGGATGAGGTATAAAAGGGTTAGAGGGTGAAGTCGGGAGGCTGTTTGTTGAAGAGGGGTTTGTGTGAAAAGGGAGGGGGCTGAGATGGTGATGAAGGACTGGTTTGTAAGCTAGAGGGTGAGCAGAGGCTTGAGTGGGAGAAATAAAACACCCTGTCAGTTTCCATTTGAAACTATATATACACTTTAGAAAAAATATCTAAAAAATAAATTAAATATTTATTTTTCATTATATTATTAAAAATGTAAATATTAAAGGGACATGAAACCCAAAATTTTTCTTTCATGTATTAGATAGATAATACAATTTTAATCAAGTTTACACTTTACTTCTATTATCAAAATTGCATCATTCTCTTGTTATTCTTTGTTGAAGAGATATCTAGATAGGTAACGAAACAGGCTGTCTAGCAGTGGTTTCTGTATTGCTGAAATCACCCTAATAAGGGATCGCTGTGTTAAAGCAGTATTTGAAGCAAAAAATCTGAGATTTTGCATATGTTTCCCAGAATCCTCTTCTGCATTGGTAACAATGTACATGGAGTTTTACTGGGGAAAAGCAAGCGGGGAACTTGCCTGGATGTGCTAATTTCTAGACTTATGTGGGGCGGAAAAATTAGTTTTGGACCGATTTGGATTCAAATTCGGATACATTCGAATGCATTTGTTTCGGATTCAGATGTATTCAGTTCGGATTTGATTCAGAAGTTCAGTATGTGTTAGGTGGGATGTGCTGTGTATTATACCAGTGTTATGTACTGTAATATTAGGTGTAATCCATAGCAAAGTGATATAACCTAATATACTGTACAATACTAGTTTAATTGTGATTAGTCCATGGCCATCCGAATGTAACGAATAAATCCGAACTAATTGGGATTTATTCGTTAATTTCGTTGCTACTGTAATTCGGAAATTCAAATCGATCAGAAGCTCCAAATTTGACAAATTCATCCGAAATGTTTTTACATGTTTTCAACTACTTAACGGCAAAGGACTACAATGCACTTATATATGTCTATATATGTGTATGTATGTATATGTATGTATGTATGTGTGTGTGTATATCTGTAAATATATATAAATACATATGTACACATATATATATATATATATATATATATATATATATATATATATATATATATATATATATTTATATATATATATATATTTATATATATATATATATATACATACACACACACACACACACACACACACACACAAATTCGATTATAAATACATAGAACATAATCTCCTATGTGCAGAACATTGAAATGTGAAATATTTACAGTAAATACTGTTAAGCACTTTATTAAATATGAATATTGCATAAATGTTTTTACATGTTTTCATCTACTTAACGGCAAAGGACTCCAATGCACTTATATATGTCTATATATGTGTGTATGTATATTTATGCGTGTGCGTATGTCTGTAAAAATATAAAAATACATATGTACACATATATATATATATATATACATACATACATACACAATGGAGGAAGGCACTCCCTGGTCTTTTCAGCAAAAAACTTTATTTAGCGTTATACGCTAAATAAAGTTTTTTGATGAACAGACCAGTGAGTGCCTTCCTCCATTGTGTATATTTACCTGCTGGCACCCTGGCATTAGGATTTTGAAAGTGAGAGTGCTCTATATATATATATATATATATATATATATATATATATATATATATATATATATATATATATATATATATATATATATATACATATACATACATACATACATAGATATACATCTTTAGACATACATGTATGTATATCAATGTTAAGTCTCTTTGCCTGCCTTTTTTTCTTACACCTGAGATCTCATATCTTTGAGCCCTTATAACTTTTTTATGCAATATGTTTTTTTTTTTTATCATTTTTTTTTTATATGGTGTTATTACAAGTGTAACTATACTTTGTAATATGTGTTTGATGTGTTTAACTTCAATTGCACTCAAGCAATCGCATTTACTTTCAACTTGAAGTTGTGGTAATCATTCTAGCATAAATCGCGATCGCATTTACTTTCAATTTGTAATACCAGTGGTAAGTCCGACGACCGCAACCCCCCCCCCCCCCTGCAATAAACCCCTTATCACTCGGGCACAAACATTTGCGCTCCAATTGTAATTTGGCCTTTAGATGGGTCATTCACTCTCTCTGCGAGGGGAGGACACTTGGTCAAAGTGTTTCCACTCACATTTATATCAGTGGATTGAGAGGTTTTCTTCTATTCTCGAACATATAGTTCCTTATATATATATATATATATATATATATATATATATATATATATATATATATATGTATATATATATATATGTGACTTCCTGGGTCAGGACCTAATGTTTATGGAGGATACTCCTGCGGAGTAAATGGATATAATCTTCAATTCAGGACTAAGTGGCCTACTATTGGTCTCAGTATCATCACTACATAGGACAAACCTGGTGTACCCCTTCCTAAATCTTCCGGTTGATTCCTGTTCCTATTTTTTATTTGGGTAACCATTCCTAAAGTGAATAATAAGAGTTAGCATTTTTTGGAGGACATCACCTTTTTTGTCAAAGAACCTATGGCTAATAGGCTGGAGGTTTTCCACATTTGGCCTTCCTGCAGGGGGTGTGTTGTTAAATCTAAGGGTGGAACAGCTTTTTAAGGGCCCAGAAATTAAAGCCATAGGTTTTTGCTTCAATCCTGGGCATAGGCGTAACACTTGCCAGGATTCTCAAAGCCTCTCTTGTGTTGTAGGAACAGCCACTCCTATGTGTGATTTTTTTGTCATAATCATTTTCTTGAGGATTATCCTGAGAAAGGATCTAGTATCCATTTTCTGTTTTGGGGGATGCAATCCTTTATAGGTGAGGCGTTCTTTCAGACTATTCTCATTATTAATAGGTATCCTTGGTAACCTGTTCCAGTCTGTAATAGGTCAAGGTGCCCATATGCCCTTTTCCCAGTGGAAATACTGCATGTTAGTTAACAAGTCTGCATATAGGTTGACCTGGACCTAAACTAATTTTTTTAATGAGACAGATTAAGCCTTGAGATGACATACTCTGTCTATTCACACAGGATCTAGATGATTTGGAGATAGTTGTTCCTATTTCGGTACCAAAATGCAGGAGAGTATTTTATATCACTCTGTTTACAGTTCCAAGAAGCAGGGTACATTTAGATCCATTCTAATGTGTACTCCTTATACAAGTCCTGGAAGTTTCCTTTCTTTTTAATCCTCCTGGTTCGGTTCCAGGTGTTTGGACTTGACAAATGTTTACCTGCACATTCCTATCCATGAGTTGTAGCTCTTTCCTTTAGTTTTGCTACAATTCACAAGATTCATTCCAGGCTCTGAATGTTCTTTTGTTTTGGTCACAGTCAAGCTATAGCTGTTGCTTGCTACTTGGATGATAATGGTTCAACCTCCCTATTTACATTTAGCTCATACAGATAAACCTATGCTGGGTTTTTCACAGTCATGGCTGGAGAGTCACTGTTGAAAAGAGCTTGCTGACCCTACTTACAAGGGCTTCTTTTCTGGGAGGATCATGAATGCGGTCTTGATGCAACTATTTTTGGCTGATCAGTACAAACTCATATCTGCTTGTGGAACTTTTTAGTCCCTATTCCAGGTGTTTATAGCTTATTGCTTGAAAACTGTGGTTCTACTAGCATCAGTATTTTGTTTGCAGGTTTTTTTTGTGTCCACTTTATCTATGCTTTCTAAAGCAGCTTCATAGAACTCACTCCAGCCTGTATCTGTTATGCCATCTGGCTTTTAGCTCCAGCTTTGATTAGACTCGGACTAAGTCTCAGGCCAATTTCACCTCTGGGAATTTTAACTTGGTTTTCAGGGTCGGGTAATCTTCTTCCTTTGACCCTAGAATTGCATTGGACCTACCATTTAATTTCTAATAGCCATTTCAGCAACAACTGTTTTCCTGGGATACTCTGTATAGGGTGGTTTCATCAGGACAGGGTATCTTCTAGAACTTTGTACATCTCTTAGTTAACCTCGTTTCTTCAGAGAAAGATCCTTCCTTATGTCCGAATCCGAAATCTTTTGAGGAGAGATGGCTAAATGTCTGGATGTATATCGCCACTTTTGTGGTTGTTAATCTCTATTGAGCATATTCATATACATACATGTATTTATCCCTGATAGTCATTTTGGGAAATCTGTCATCATCCAGTTGATATATTTTTTAATCGGTTGTTTGTGATTGCATTGCTTATGGGTGTGTTTTGACACACCTACGATTTGACTCCTATAGGGTTGAAGCCGGTTGTTTCTGTGGCTCTCATTGGTCCGGGCAACGGCATGCGCATGCGCACTATTTGGTGCTAGACGCCGATTAAATCGTGAGTCTGTATTTGTTTAACACACCTGAAGAAGCGGTCAATGGACTGGGAAACGCGCTGTTTTCTTCTGTTTTTAATAAAATTACAGTCTACCTTTTATACCGTGGACCACGACTATTTGTATTCAGTGAAGAGTATACCTCTTTGACATCGCTGGGAACGCACTAACTTTGGCGCCTCTCTGACCCAGATTTTGGGCTTCCTTATGCTGCTTTGGAATTGGTCACATCGTTCCTGATTTGGCAACCTCTGTATCCCATATTACAGCGAGAGGATAGCTATCTGGACAGCTACTAATAGTCCAGAGTGCTCCTGTGGCACTTCCACTTATTGTTGCTTTTTGCCAGTATCCATTTTGTTGGTTCAGCTTCAGATAAGCATAAGGGTTAGAAGGTATCTTATGCTAATCATGGTTGGGGAGTTCACGTTCTCAGAGCTTACTAGGTGGCGGGATAGTCCCATCTTTATTTCTTATAGCTCATTATACTACTTTTGTTCTACATCTTGGGTTTAGAAATATGTGCTTTCAGTAGAGCAAATTTGTGAGGCTCAGCATGGTTGTATTTCACACTTCCACCATGATTTTGTCAATTTGCTGTTTTTGCCTTTGCTGAGATCGTCTTAGGTAAGATGTTTTTACCAGGGTTTTGTTTCTGTTAAATAGGTGCCTTCCTTTACTTAGTCCCATTCATTTTTCGTGGACTTCACAGCTTGGGTATTGTTTCCTAACTGTAATGAATCATCGTGCACTCTCACCATCATTAGAAAGAAAACATAATTTTTGTAAGTGAGTTTTTGCAGTTTTAGTTTGCACCTCTTTACCCTACTATCCTTCATACTTCTTCCTCCTATTCTTGGCAAAATACTGGGAAGGTCAGGGAAATAGGAGGGATTTTAAAGGTAGGGTGCCTTTGCTGCCTCCTCCTGGTGGTCAGGTGATGAATTCCCAAGAGTAATCAATTGTCGAGGACTCTCACCAACAAGAAAGAAATTAATTTGTCATGTAAGCATAAATTGTTTTGGTTTTTTTTGTTGTTTTTTTTTTATATGTTTTATTAGATAGTGTTATGAGTGTAACTGTACTTTGTAATATATTTTTGATGTGTTTTGTGAGACTTTTTTCTTCTGTTAAGTGTGATCAGTCCACGGGTCATCATTACTTCTGGGATATTACTCCTCCCCAACAGGAAGTGCAAGAGGATTCACCCAGCAGAGCTGCATATAGCTCCTCCCCTCTACGTCACTCCCAGTCATTCTCTTGCACCCAACGACTAGATAGGATGTGTGAGAGGACTATGGTGATTTTATTTAGTTTTATTCCTTCAATCAAAAGTTTGTTATTTTTTAATAGCACCGGAGTGTGTTATTCCTTCTCTGGTAGAATTTGAAGAAGAATCTACCAGAGTTTTTACTATGATTTTAGCCGGAGTAGTTAAGATCATATTGCTGTTTCTCTGCCATCTGAGGAGAGGTAAACTTCAGATCAGGGGACAGCGGGCAGATTAATCTGCAAAGAGGTATGTAGCAGCTTTTATTTTCTGACAATGGAATTGATGAGAAAATCCTGCCATACCGATATAATATCATGTATGTATATTTTACATTTGAGTATTCTGGGGAATGGTACTTCACTGGAATTACACTGTGTATATAAGACTTTAGCCTATTTGCAAGCAACAGGCTTTTTAATAACTCTTAATTTATGTTAAACGTTTTTGCTGGAATGTAAAATCGTTTTCATTTTCTGAGGTACTGGGTGAATAAAATGTTTGGGCACTATTTTTCCACTTGGCAGTTGCTTGATCTAATTCTGACAGTTTACTGATCTCTCTCACTGTTGTGTGTGAGGGGGAGGGGCCTTTTTTTGCGCTTTTGCTACGCATCAAAAATTTCAGTCAGAAGCTCATTGTTTTTCCTGCATGTTCCGGTTCATCTCTACAGAACTCAGGGGTCTTCAAAACTTGTTTTGAGGGAAGTAATCTTCACAACAGAGCTGTGAGATTGTAGTTGACTGTGATAAAAAACGTTTATTCTTTAACTTTTTTTTCTGCCATCAGGGTTAGTTATTCTTTGCTAATGGGAACAAGCCTTTGCTAAAATTGTGTTTTTGTTTTACAAAAATTGATGCTGTAACCTTTTCAGTTTATTGATTTCAACTGTCATATATCTTTCTGTGCTTCTTAGGCACAGTACGTTTTTCATTGTATTTTACTTGAATAATATTTCCAAGTTGCAAGTTTAGTTGCTAGTGTGTTAAACATGTCTGATTCAGAGGAAGAGACCTGTACTATTTGTGCTAATGCCAAAGTGGAGCCCAATAGAAATTTATGTACTAACTGTATTGATGCTACTTTAAATAAAAGTCAATCTGTACAAATTGAACAAATTTCACCAAACAACGAGGGGAGAGTTATGCCGACTAACTCGCCTCACGTGACAGTACCTGCATCTCCCGCTCGGGAGGTGCGCGATATTGTGGCGCCCAGTACATCTGGGCGGCCATTACAAATAACATTACAAGATATGGCTACTGTTATGACTGAGGTTTTGGCTAAATTACCAGAGCTAAGAGGCAAGCGTGATCACTCTGGGGTGAGAACAGAGTGCGCTGATAATGCTAGGGCCATGTCAGATACTGCGTCACAACTTGCAGAACATGAGGACGGAGAGCTTCATTCTGCGGCTGACGGTTCTGATCCAAACAGATTGGATTCAGATATTTCAAATTTTAAATTTAAGCTGGAAAACCTCCGTGTATTACTAGGGGAGGTGTTAGCGGCTCTGAATGATTGTAACACAGTTGCAATACCAGAGAAAATGTGTAGGTTGGATAAATATTTTGCTGTACCAACGAGTACTGACATTTTTCCTATACCTAAGAGACTAACTGAAATTATTACTAAGGAGTGGGATAGACCCGGTGTGCCGTTCTCACCCCCTCCGATATTTAGAAAGATGTTTCCAATAGACACCACCACACGGGACTTATGGCAAACGGTCCCTAAGGTGGAGGGAGCAGTTTCTACTTTAGCTAAGCGTACCACTATCCCGGTGGAGGATAGCTGTGCCTTTTCAGATCCAATGGATAAAAAGTTAGAGGGTTACCTTAAGAAAATGTTTGTTCAACAAGGTTTTATATTGCAACCCCTTGCATGCATTGCGCCGGTCACGGCTGCAGCGGCATTCTGGATTGAGTCTCTGGAAGAGAACATTAGTTCAGCTACTCTGGACGACATTACGGACAGGCTTAGAATCCTTAAGCTAGCTAATTCATTCATTTCGGAAGCCGTAGTACATTTAACTAAACTTACGGCTAAGAATTCCGGATTCGCCATTCAGGCGCGCAGAGCACTGTGGCTAAAATCCTGGTCAGCTGATGTTACTTCTAAGTCCAAATTACTTAATATACCTTTCAAAGGGCAGACCTTATTTGGGCCCGGTTTGAAAGAAATTATCGCTGACATTACAGGAGGTAAGGGCCACGCCCTGCCTCAAGACAGAGCCAAACCTAAGGCTAGACAGTCTAATTTTCGTTCCTTTCGGAATTTCAAAGCAGGAGCAGCATCAACTTCCTCTGCTCCAAAACAAGAGGGATCTGTTGCTCGCTTCAGACAAGGCTGGAGACCTAACCAGTCTTGGAACAAGGGCAAGCAGGCCAGGAAACCTGCGGCTGCCCCTAAAACAGCATGAATTGAGGGCCCCCGATCCGGGATCGGATCTAGTGGGGGGCAGACTTTCTCTCTTCGCCCAGGCTTGGGCAAGAGATGTCCAGGATCCCTGGGCGCTAGAGATAATATCTCAGGGATACCTTCTGGACTTCAAATACTCTCCTCCAAAAGAGAGATTTCATCTATCAAGGTTGTCAACAAACCAAACAAAGAAAGAGGCGTTTCTACGCTGCGTTCAAGAGCTCTTGTTAATGGGAGTAATCCATCCAGTTCCACGGTCGGAACAGGGACAAGGGTTTTACTCAAATCTGTTTGTGGTTCCCAAAAAGGAGGGAACTTTCAGACCAATCCTGGATTTAAAGATCCTAAACAAATTCTTAAGAGTTCCATCGTTCAAAATGGAGACTATTCGGACAATTTTACCTATGATCCAAAAGGGTCAGTACATGACCACAGTGGATTTAAAGGATGCTTACCTTCACATACCGATTCACAAAGATCATTACCGGTACCTAAGGTTTGCCTTCCTAGACAGGCATTACCAGTTTGTAGCTCTTCCATTCGGATTGGCTACAGCTCCAAGAATCTTCACAAAGGTTCTGGGTGCTCTTCTGGCGGTACTAAGACCGCGGGGAATCTCGGTAGCCCCGTACCTAGACGACATTCTGATACAAGCTTCAAGCTTTCAAACTGCCAAGTCTCATACAGAGTTAGTTCTGGCTTTTCTAAGGTCACATGGATGGAAGGTGAACGAAAAGAAAAGTTCACTCGTTCCACTCTCAAGAGTTCCCTTCCTGGGGACTCTTATAGATTCTGTAGAAATGAAGATTTACCTGACAGAGGACAGGTTAACAAGACTTCAAAGTGCTTGCCGCACCCTTCATTCCATTCAACACCCGTCAGTGGCTCATTGCATGGAGGTAATCGGCTTAATGGTAGCGGCAATGGACATAGTACCCTTTGCACGCTTACACCTCAGACCACTGCAACTGTGCATGCTAAGTCAGTGGAATGGGGATTACTCAGACTTGTCCCCTTCTCTGAATCTGGATCAAGAGACCAGAAATTCTCTTCTATGGTGGCTTTCTCGGCCACATCTGTCCAGGGGGATGCCATTCAGCAGACCAGACTGGACAATTGTAACAACAGACGCCAGCCTTCTAGGTTGGGGTGCCGTCTGGAATTCTCTGAAGGCTCAGGGACAATGGAGTCAGGAGGAGAGTCTCCTGCCAATAAACATTCTGGAATTGAGAGCAGTTCTCAATGCCCTCCTGGCTTGGCCCCAGTTGACAACTCGGGGGTTCATCAGGTTTCAGTCGGACAACATCACGACTGTAGCTTACATCAACCATCAGGGAGGGACAAGAAGCTCCCTAGCAATGATGGAAGTATCAAAGATAATTCGCTGGGCAGAGTCTCACTCTTGCCACCTGTCAGCAATCCACATCCCGGGAGTGGAGAACTGGGAGGCGGATTTCTTAAGTCGTCAGACTTTTCATCCGGGGGAGTGGGAACTTCATCCGGAGGTCTTTGCCCAAATACTTCGACGTTGGGGCAAACCAGAGATAGATCTCATGGCGTCTCGACAGAACGCCAAGCTTCCTCGTTACGGGTCCAGATCCAGGGATCCAGGAGCAGTCCTGATAGATGCTCTGACAGCACCTTGGGACTTCAGGATGGCTTACGTGTTTCCACCCTTCCCGATGCTTCCTCGATTGATTGCCAGAATCAAACAGGAGAGAGCATCAGTGATTCTAATAGCACCTGCATGGCCACGCAGGACTTGGTATGCAGACCTGGTGGACATGTCATCCTGTCCACCTTGGTCTCTACCTCTGAAACAGGACCTTCTGATACAGGGTCCTTTCAAACATCAAAATCTAACTTCTCTGAAGCTGACTGCTTGGAAATTGAACGCTTGATTTTATCAAGACGTGGGTTTTCTGAGTCAGTTATTGATACCTTAATACAGGCTAGGAAGCCTGTTACCAGAAGGATTTACCATAAGATATGGCGTAAATACCTATATTGGTGTGAATCCAAAGGTTACTCTTGGAGTAAGGTTAGGATTCCTAGGATATTGTCTTTTCTACAAGAAGGTTTAGAAAAGGGTTTATCTGCTAGTTCATTAAAGGGACAGATCTCAGCTCTGTCCATTCTGTTACACAAACGTCTGTCAGAAGTTCCAGACGTTCAGGCTTTTTGTCAGGCTTTGGCCAGGATTAAGCCTGTGTTTAAAACTGTTGCTCCACCATGGAGTTTAAACCTTGTTCTTAATGTTTTACAGGGCGTTCCGTTTGAACCCCTTCATTCCATTGATATAAAGTTGTTATCTTGGAAAGTTCTATTTTTAATGGCTATTTCCTCGGCTCGAAGAGTCTCTGAGTTATCAGCCTTACATTGTGATTCTCCTTATTTGATTTTTCATTCGGATAAGGTAGTTCTGCGTACTAAACCTGGGTTCTTACCTAAGGTAGTCACTAACAGGAATATCAATCAAGAGATTGTTGTTCCTTCTTTGTGCCCAAATCGTCTACTGCACAATCTGGACGTAGTTCGTGCCCTAAAATTTTACTTACAGGCAACTAAGGAATTTCGACAAACGTCTTCTCTGTTTGTCGTTTACTCTGGTCAGAGGAGAGGTCAAAAGGCTTCTGCTACCTCTCTTTCTTTTTGGCTTCGTAGCATAATTCGTTTAGCTTATGAGACTGTTGGACAGCAGCCTCCTGAAAGAATTACAGCTCATTCTACTAGAGCTGTGGCTTCCACTTGGGCCTTCAAGAATGAGGCCTCTGTTGAACAGATTTGCAAGGCTGCAACTTGGTCTTCGCTTCATACTTTTTCCAAATTTTACAAATTTGACCCTTTTGCTTCCTCGGAGGCTATTTTTGGGAGAAAGGTTCTTCAGGCAGTGGTTCCTTCTGTATAAAGAGCCTGCCTATCCCTCCCGTCATCCGTGTACTTTTGCTTTGGTATTGGTATCCCAGAAGTAATGATGACCCGTGGACTGATCACACTTAACAGAAGAAAACATAATTTATGCTTACCTGATAAATTCCTTTCTTCTGTAGTGTGATCAGTCCACGGCCCGCCCTGTTTTTTAAGGCAGGTAAATATTTTTTAAGTTATACTCCAGTCACCACTACACCCTTGGCTTCTCCTTTCTCGTTGGTCCTTGGTCGAATGACTGGGAGTGACGTAGAGGGGAGGAGCTATATGCAGCTCTGCTGGGTGAATCCTCTTGCACTTCCTGTTGGGGAGGAGTAATATCCCAGAAGTAATGATGACCCGTGGACTGATCACACTACAGAAGAAAGGAATTTATCAGGCAAGCATAAATTATGTTTTTTTTGTGAAACCGCTAACCAGAGCTCTGAGATCGTGCTAACCTGATGCGCGTTTACTTAGATTGCGCTCAAGTGATCGCATTTACTTTCAACTTGTAATACAAACGAAAAACCCAACACTCATAAACAACCGCAATAAACCCCTTATCGCTCGTGCATAACTGTTAGCGCTCCACTCATAATCTAGCCTATTATGGGGGTTCAGTTTTGCATTTTATGTTCCAGATGAAATTCATAGCCTTGGTTCCTTGCCCAAGGAATCCCAAAAAGGAGAAAACAGGCTGTCTGCAATTAGTTTTCTGTAACTCGGCCATTCTGCTATGTGCTATGTGTAAGAATGTGTGAAAGTTAGATTTTCAAGCATTAAATGTTAACAAATTATTCCTATAATCAAGAACTTGAATTTGAAATGCACAACAGATCATTTAAATTTTTATTAGAAACATTTTTGGCAATACTGCATGCTACAAGCATTTAGTACTAGGTGGTACATCTTGACATTACACTAGACAAACATTAATGAAGTATGAAAGCAGTGATAAATGTTTAAAGAAACATCTTTCAAAAAAGTTATTTCCCTTGAGCATCTTGTGCGTACTCAATATGCGCCAATTTACAGGACTGCTCAGTGCTTATGATCTGCAATATTAATGCTGTATTTTTAAATTGGAGTGTTCACCAATCAGGTTTAAGCATGCAGCCAGAAATATATGTCTTTGTGTGATCTATTTGTCTTTAAATATGCTAAAGTGAATGCATGTTATGAATTATAGAATTACAGTAAAGTGTACTCTGTTGTGATAATGTTTTTGATCTCTATTCTTTAGGGCTATGTTTACCGGAGGAATGAGGGAATCTAATCAAGATGTCATTGAATTAAAAGGGGTATCTTCTAAAGGATTAAGACACATAATTGACTTTGCATACAGTGCAGAAGTAACTCTTGACTTAGACTGTATTCATGATGTCTTGGGAGCTGCCGTGTTTCTCCAGATGGTACCTGTGGTGGAACTATGTGAAGAATTCCTAAAGTCTGCCATGAGCGTTGAAACATGTTTAAATATTGGACAAATGGCTACAACTTTCAGCTTGGCATCTTTGAAGGAATCAGTGGATGCTTTCACCTTCAAGCATTTCCTTAAAATTTCTGAAGAAGAAGATTTCCTTCATTTGCCTTTGGAAAGACTTGTTTTCTTCCTCCAAAGTAACAAGCTAAAAAACTGTAATGAAATAGATCTATTTTGTGCTGCTATCCGTTGGTTGCAGTTTGATTACTCCCGCCGTGCTAATGCTAGTCATGTTCTTTGCCACATTCGCTTTCCATTAATGAAATCCTCTGAGCTTGTGGACAACGTTCAGACTGTAGATATAATGGTAGAGGATGTATTATGCAGACAGTATCTACTTGAAGCTTTCAACTACCAAATTTTACCATTTCGGCAGCATGAGATGCAGTCGCCGAGAACTATAATTAGGTCTGATGTTTCATCCCTTATAACATTTGGTGGAACACCTTATACAGATAATGACCGAACAGTAAGCAGCAAAGTCTATTATTTACCGGATATAACTGCTCGTCAGTTTAAAGATCTCAATGAAATGGAAGTTGGTTGTAGTCATGCTTGTGTTGCTGTGCTCGATAATTTTGTCTATGTAGTAGGAGGGCAGCATTTGCAGTACAGAAGTGGTGAAGGAGCCGTGGATTCCTGTTTTCGATATGATCCTCATCTAAATCAGTGGCTGAGAATACAAGCCATGCAAGACTGTAGGATACAGTTCCAACTTCACGTTTTGTTCGGAATGTTGTATGCTACTGGAGGACGAAATAGATCAGGAAGCTTAGCATCTGTAGAATGTTATTGTCCTAAGAAAAATGAATGGACCTATGTGTGCTCTCTTAAACGCAGGACATGGGGTCATGCTGGAGCAACTCTTGGAGGCAAGCTTTATATATCAGGTGGTTATGGAGTGTCAGTGGAAGACAAGAAAGCACTACATTGTTATGATCCTTCTGTAGATCAGTGGGAGTTTAAAGCACCAATGAATGAACCAAGAGTTCTTCATGCAATGGTTGGAGTAAAGAACAGAATTTATGCTCTTGGTGGTAGGATGGACCATGTTGACCGTTGTTTTGATGTGTTGGCTGTTGAATACTATGTGCCTGAGACTGATGTTTGGACAACAGTGAGTCCAATGAGAGCTGGGCAGTCTGAAGCAGGTTGCTGTTTACTAGATAAAAAGATTTATATTGTAGGGGGATATAATTGGCACTTAAACAATGTGACAAGTATTGTCCAGGTATATAATGCAGAAGGTGATGAATGGGAAAGAGACTTGCACTTTCCTGAATCATTTGCTGGAATAGCATGTGCGCCTGTTATCCTACCACAAATTTCATCTTAAAAACAAATATACCAAAACCGTAAAATTGCAGTATAACGAACTACACTTCAATTTTATTTTTTTATGTTTAAATAATAAAAAAAAAAAAGTTGCACAAGTATTAGAAAAAGATAATTGTGACAGACTATAAGATTTGTCTATTTTTTTTTCTTTCAATATGATTTTGCATTAAATGCACATTTGTTTTGTATACAAAGTGTTTGCTAAATGTATTTGTGTACATTGTTAAATACTTCATGTTTTCAATTTTATACTGTGATCAGAGGAGCAATAAGGGACAAGGGATGTATAATGATATAAATTCATTAGAGCACATTAGCTTTCTTAACAGGTCAACCTTGCACAGAACTTACCTACCTCTTGCCACATATGGTATTGTGTCTTCCTTGCATGAGTTTTCTTACATTTCCAGGGGCAGTAGTATAACACTGTTAATTAATTGTTGCTGCATATTCTGACCATTGCAAGAAGAATACAAGTAGAGATATCCGATGTTGATGAGGCTCTCTGAAGCAATGGGCTTTCCTTTTTGGTGGCTGTATTATGATATTTATCAAATGCATTTTATATTTCCATGGCCTCAGGAATATGGATTTAGAGGTATTCAAGAAACTATGTAAATATTAGCAAATCTATTTATTTAGTATATCCCTTATGCAAAAATGTGTTATTGGGCTGATATTTAAATTGATGATAAACTTTAAATGTTTTAAAATCAGGTCCGGAATCTAAGTGATATTTTAGATGAACTTTAGTTGATTAATTCTAATAAAGATGCGCTGTAACTTTTTAATCTAGCCGTACCATTTGAATACCCTGTGCTTCAGCCGCCCACTTTAAAACTCATATTTCCTTCCATAAGGCAGGGAGAGTCCACAACTTCATTCCTTACTGTTGGGAAATAACACCTGGCCACCAGGATGAGCCAAACACACCCCAGCCAAAAGCTTAAATATCCCTCTCACTTCCCCTATCCCCCAGTCAGTGCAGTTTTTCTGCAAACCCATCCAGACTGTTGCTAACAGCTCCTGAGCAATCAGGGTGGACGAGTTTCACTGCTTGCTGCTACACACTCAAGTCCATGTCAGAAGCGCTGCTGCAAGACTGTCACACTTGAGAGGCTGTGCCTGTTCCACAGCATGGATACTGGAGGGTAAGACCGTTTTTTATATACATTTTTTCTATACAGGGTCACAGTGTAGCTCCTTTATGCCTCGATAGGATCAAGAGTTAATATCTCCTGCAGGGAGATTATTTGAACAGCTTGGGGTTATTTATAACTGCTTTAATGTGAGAGTTTTTTTGGGCTCATAGACTGTATGCTTTTGGCTTGGAACAAACAGGTTTCACTTTCGTTTTTGAGTGTTGCGCAGCTTATAATACCTTAGCGCCTTTTTCATAGCAGGGGAAGTCCTGTCCTACGCACCACATGATCGGGTGCGGCCTTTTTCTTTTCAATCCTTCTGTGGACAACACTCCTAAGGAGAACGTTTTCATTGTTAGCTGTCTGGGTCTAGGAGGTGGTGAGTGCCCAAGCCATTGGGATTATAAAGGTGCCGTTTTTTTAATAAAAGTGTTTACTTTTTGTCTGTCCTGTGAATATTCTAAAGTCTAAGAAGGGTGACAAGCCTGCTAATACTCATAGCGCTATTAGCCCCTCTGAGCCATCTACCTCTCAGGAATCTGTGTCCCGAGAGATTACTACCCTTTCTACACTACCCGCTCCACATGCAGTTCCCCCGAGGCTCAACTAATCCTCCATCTGGAGGAGGCCTTTTTCCGGCTGACTTTACAGCGCAGTTGCAATCGGCGGTGTCTGCGACCCTGAGTGCCTTAGCAAACCCAAGAGAAAGGTTAGACATAGTTCTCCTGATCTAGAGTCATCTAAATATTTGTCGGATCTAGCTTCTATGTCCCAACTATCCAAGGATGAGTTAACCTCTGTAGCTTCAGAGGGTGAACTTTCTGAGTTGGAGACTTCAGTTTCCAAAACTCCTTCAGCGGAGGAACCCTCCTTTAGATTTAAAATTGAGCATCTGTGTTTTTTATTAAAGGAGGTTCTGTCTACGCTAGAGGTTCCAGAGGCTACACTACCTGAGGAACCTAAGATCCCTAAATTAGACAGGGTTTATGAAGACAGGAAGGTACCTCTGACTTTTCCTGTGCCAGTTAAGATGGCAAACATTATTAGTACGAATGTGAAAGAATAGGAACATCTTTTTCCTCCTCTTCTACTTTTAAAAAATGATTCCCGGTCCCTGACTCTCAATTAGATTTGTGGGGTTCCATCCCTAAGGTGGATGGCACTATTTCTAGCTAAGCGTACTACTATCCCTCTGGAGGATAGTTATTCTATGGATAAGAAAATGGAAACTTTTCTGAGGAAGAATTTTCAACATACAGGGTTTTTATTTCAATTGGTGACAGCTGTAGTCACGGTTTCTGGAGCAGCTACCTCTTGGTGCGACACTGTTGGAGCTCATTGAGGTGGAGACTCCCCTCGAGGATATTCAGGAGAGAATTAAGGCTCTAAGAATTGCTAACTCCTTCATCTGTGACGCAAATATGCAGATTACTCACCTAAAGGCAAAGGCTTCTGGCTTTGCGGTCCTAGCGAGCCAGGATCTCTGGTTGAAGTCTTGGTCTGCGAATATGACTTCTAAGTCTAGACTCCTTTCTCTTCCATTCATGGGGAAGATTTTATTCGGTCCAGGGCTAGACTCCATTATTTCTACGGTTATCGGAGAGAGAGGTGCATTCCTACCGCAGGATAAGAAAAATAGGCCTAAGGGACAGCAATTGTCTAATTTTCGTTCTGACAAATCACAACAGCAGCAATCCTCATCCAAGTCCGAGCAGACATAAGATGTAGCGTATTATGTCCGCCGCACATTGATAAATGCCGACACAAGCAGTTCTTGTGAACTGCATGTGCAATGCCACCCCCTGCAGATTCGCGGCCAATCGGCCGCTAGCAAGGGGTGTCAATCAACCCGATCGTATAGGATCGGGTTGATTTCTGTCCGCTGCCTCAGAGCAGGCGTACAAGTTTTGGAGTAGCGGTCTAACTACTGCTCCAAGCATATTTTTGAAGTTTCTAGCCGTTGCAAGAACACAAGGTATTGCAGTAGCGCCTTACCTGGATGATATCTTGGTGCAGGCACCATCTTTTCATCTAGCGGAAGAACATTCGGAGTCCCTTCTCAGTCTTCTTCGATCACATGGATGGAAGATAAACTTGGAAAAGTGTTCTCTTACTCCAAGTACAAGGGTGAATTTCCTAGGGACTATAATAGATTTCATATCCATGAAAATATTCCTCACAGATCAGACGTGGCAAGCTAATTACTGCATGTCTTGCCCTCCAGGCCTCCTTGAGACCCTCAGTGACTCAGTGTATGGAGGTGATCAGACTCATGGTGTCCTGTATGGATATATATTCCTTTTGCCGGATTCCATCTCAGACCCTTACAACTTTGCTTGCTGAAACAATGGAACAGCGACCATTCAGATCTGTCTCAACAGGTTTTGCTGGACAACCTGTCGAGAGAATCGCTCTCTTGGTGGCTCTGTCCAGATCATCTGTTCCAAGGCACGTGCTTCTTGAGACCGTCCTGGGAGATTGTGACTACTGACGCAAGCCTTTCCGGCTGAGGAGCCATTTGGAGTGCCAAGAAGTCACAAGGACTGTGGACTCAGGAGGAGTCCTCCCTTCCAATCAATATATTGGAACTCCTGGCAATCTTCAATGCCTTGAAGGCTTGGCCCCTTCTGGGTTCGTCCCAGTTTATCAGATTCCAATCAGACAATGTAACCATGGTTGCCTACCTCAACCATATGGGGGGGGGGGGAAGTTCCTTGGCGATGAGAGAAGTATCTCAGATACTAGAGTGGGCAGAGACTCACAGATGTACGCTGTCAGCGATCCACATTCCGGGTGTGGACAACTGGGAAGCAGACTTCCTCAGCAGGCAATCTTTTCACCCAGGGGAATGGTCTTTCCACCCCGAGGTGTTTGCAGAGATATGCAGCGAGTGGGGGCCGCCGAAGATGGATCTCATGGCATCCCGCCTCAATACCAAGCTACCCAGGTACAGGTTGAGGGATCCTCAGTCGGATATTATAGATGCCCTATCAGTACCATGGAGGTTCAGACTCATATCTTTTTCCTCCATTACCGCTTCTCCATTATGTGGTGACTTGCATCAACCAAGAGCGAGCTTCAGTGATCTCCTCAGTGGAGGTTACCTTGTCGCAGAGATTTGCTGATATAGGGTCCCATCGTTCATGAAAATCTAGATTCTCTGAGGCTGACTGCGTGGAGATTGAACGCTTAGTCTTAGCCAAGAGAGGGTTCTCTGAGAGTGTTATCGACACTCTGGTTCAAGTTTGTAAACCAGTTAGTCGTATCTACCATAAAATGTGGAGGACTTACTTGTAATGGTGTGAAGAGCGTGGTGTTTCCTGGCATAAGGTTAAAGGACCAGTAAACACAGTATATTTGCATATTTAACAAATGCAAGATAACAAGACAATACAATAGCATTTACTCTGAATTTCAAATGAGTAGTAGATTTTTTTTCTAACAAATTTCAAATGTATGTATATTTCCACTCCCCCTGTACTATGTGATAGCAATCAGCCAATCACAAATGCATATATGTATAGTTTGTGAATTCTTGCACATGCTTAGTAGGAGCTGGTGACTCAAAAAGTGTAAATATAAAAGACTGTGCACATTTTTTTTTTAATGGAAGTAAATTGGAAAGTTGTTTAAAATTACATGCTGTATCTGAATCATAAAAATGTAATTTGACCTGAGTGTCCCTTTAAGGTTGCCAGAATTTTATCTTTTCTCCAGGATGGACTGGAGAAGGGTCTGCTAGTTTCCTGAAGAGACAGATATCGCCCCTGTCGGTGTTACTGCACAAGAGATTGGCTGAGCTTCCGGATGTGCTTTCCTTTGTTAAGGCTCTGACTAGGATCAGACCTGTGTTTAGATCTGGGGCTCTGCCTTGGAGGCTAAATATTGTTCTTAGTGTTTTGCAGCAGGCTCCGTTTGAGCCTATGTGCATACTGTTGACAAATTATCTTGGAAGGTTCTTTTTTTGAGACTCCATGACCACGTCCGTAGTTTATTTTTGATGGATGGCTCCCTTTTTATATTATTTCTTCTGTCACCTTTATACCCTGATGTTTTTCCTACTTTTCATTGTTCCTCGCCAGATTGATTGGGGGCTAGAGGAAGTGGGAGGGATATTTAAGCCTTTGGCTGGGGTGTCTTTGCCTCCTCCTGGTGGCCAGGTGTTGTATTTCCCAACAGTAAGGAATTAAGTTGTGGACTCTCCCTGCCAGGAAGGAAAGGAATTTATCTGGTAAGCATAAATTATGGGTTTTTTTATGAGCTAACAGTTTGAACTGTTCTCCAATCAGCGCTCTAGCTACAAACAAAATGCTGTACGGCTAGAGCACCAATTGGAGAACAGTTCAAACCGGTAGCTCACAAAATAAAGAGTTTTGAAGTGGGTGGCTTGAGCACAGGGTATTAGAATAGCACAACAAGATTAAAAAGTAAGTTACAACGCATTTTTATTAGAAGCGATCAGCTAAAGTCTCTGTAAAATATTGTTTAGATTCCGGACCTAATTTTATAACATGTCAAGTTTACAATCACTTAAAGGTGATAGACTATTGCCTCTTTAACTCACTAACTTTATTTTGTTCACATACAACAACAATTGTGTGTTTGCTTTTTTAAAGGATATACATTTTGAGTTCCTTGGAGCCGAAATGAACTCTAATTCACATCATAGCCACCTTCTTTTACTTAATATTTAGGGCATGGATATGTATGTTGAAGTTACCTCCTCAAAGGGACACTCAAAGGGACAATTAAACTTTCATGATTCAGATAGAGCAGCAATTTTAAACAACTTTCCAATTTGCTTTGATTAACAAAATGTGCACAGTATTTTTATATTTATACTTTTTGAGTCATCAGCTACAACTGAGCATGTGCAAGAATTCACAGAATATACGTATATGCATTTATGATTGGCTGATGGCTGTCACATGATACAGGAGGAGTGGAAATAGACATAACTGAAATTTATCAGAAAAAAAAAATCTACTCATTTGAATTTCAGACTAAGTGCTATTGCATTGTCTTTTTATCGTGCATTTGTTGATTATGCAAATCTACTGTATAAACCCAAAATTTTCCTCCATGATTTAGATAGAGCATGCAGTTTTTTTAAAAACTTTATTTATATTGTCTAATTAGCTTCTTTCTCTTGGTATTCTTTGTTGTAAAGCATACCTAGATAGACTCAGGAGCAGCAATTTACTACTGGGAGCTAGCTGCTGATTGGTGGCTGTCCTTTTTTGTCTGTTGTCATTGGTTTGCCCAATGTGTTCAGCTACCTCCCCGTACTGAATTGCTGCACCCTCAACAAAGGATACCAAGAGAATGATGCAAATTTGATAATAGAACTAAGTTGGAAATTTGTTTAAAATTGTATGTTATGTCTGACACATAAATAAAAAAATGTTAAGGTTTTTATTCTTATGTTGAAATCTTCCATTTATTTTGTACATAATGTTGTTTACACAGCTAATCGTAAAATCACAACATTAGGAAAGCAGTAATTACTAGTTCTGCAAAAATGGAAAAGATGGAAATGGCAAAACCTTCAGTTGTTAATAATAAAATTTAATTTAAATTAGGATTTTCTGTTTTTTTATTCTGTTTTTTTGTTTCCATATTTTGTATTATAGTGTGTTAAAGAATTAGGGAACATTCAACATAGCAGTGCTTACAATTCGGTTTGGCCACTTTTATTTACCATTTTTAGAATTCAAGCAACTTTTGGATAAAATTTTCTTCTGTGGCTGAAGTTACTATTAACACCTAAATGTCTACATTCTGTGTGTGTATATGTATGTGTGTGTATGTATGTATATATATATATATATATATATATATATATATATATATATATATATATGTACGTACGAGTGTCTATTGGTAAGTATCATTTTATAACATTTAGACACTATAGCCTTGTTATGAGCATTTATAGTTTATATATATATATATATATGGAGCCGGCTGTGACGTCACGAGTTGTGGAGCTTTCCCCCTAGATGCAGTGCACGCTGTTACTTGGCACCTTTTTCTCTTATTTCAGAGATTAACGGCTTCGATGGCCCTTTCCCTCACTCAGAAATGAACAGGTAGGCACTTCAGCTTAGCACTGAGGTGTAGAGGGTGCCAGAGAGGTTCTTATGAATCTTAAAGTTTTTTTCTGTGGGTGTTAAAAAATTTGTCCATAAGACTAGCATACAGATTTCGGACAAGGGAAAGACCTTGTTTCCTGTTATACCGTTTTTTTCCACTAATAATTTGAGCAATTCAGTTAAAGGGACCGTAACAAAAGTTGTGATATTTATTTGCAAGATGGACATAGAGTCTATGCCTGCTATAGAGTGCAAACTTTGTTTGAATTCCCAAGTTGAACCCCCTTTGCCTTTTTGTAGTTCTTGTATTGAAAGAACTCTGTTGTACAAAGACAGACTGTTTGTTTCTGAGCCACCATTCTCTCAGGTTGATACTGTTCAGGCAATGCCACGGTCTCTTCCTCAAGTGCCCCAACCTGTATTAACATTGCATGCAGTGCCCTGCCGTTCCTCGCAAACTCCTGATGGAGTGTATTTGAAGGCCGAAATTGCTGCTCAAGTATCCTCAGCGGTATCTGTGGCGCTAGCTGCCATCCCCATGCTGCAGGGGAAACGTGAGAGGAAAATTAGAGATTTTCAAAGAAAAAGCGGAGCACAGGCTAAGATAAAATTAGCAATCTGTTTATTAGAAAAATATCAATAAAAGTGGAATATCCAGCAAAGAACACAAAGTGGAAAAGATTGGATTGTCCAACTTAGGAGTCAACTAGTCCAGCTGACATGTTTCGTCTTACAGCTTTGATAACGGCGTAAGCCGAAACATGTCAGCTGGACTAGTTGACTCCTAAGTTAGCCTATCAGTTGGCCTTATTGCCTGCACTTTTACCCAATACGGACGCTGCTTTGTGGACAACACCCCCAAACAAGTGAGGTCTGAGGAGGGAGCCTATTGGATGATCGTCTGTGTTAATATCCGGGAAACTCCGGTGTAGAGAGACGCACGCATGCTGCATCAGCAGCGTTCTTTGCAAGTGTGACCGGACTTCGTTTTTCTCCCTATGACCGGACAGCTAACTGGATTGGGGGTAAGAAGTGTATTATCGTTATACCGTTTGGAACTATTGATTTTGAGACTTTGTTTCACACATGAGTATTGGGTTCCGGTTTATTTACAGCAGTATTTTCTACATACATTTGGCTGGGCACACTGCGCACAGGAGGGAGACATCTACCTTGTTTGTTATTAGGAAAATTAGAGAATCAGATAGTAAGGTTTCAGATCCTGTACAGGCTATCCAAGTTGCTCTTTCCCCATAAGTCGGAAGACGAGGATACTTCGGTAGCCTCTGAGGGTGAAATCTCGGGTAGTGTAATTCCTTCTTCTGATGCTGAAGTGGTTTCCTTCAGATTTAAGCTTGAACACCTTCAAATTTTATTAAAGGTTGTTTTGGCTACTTAAGACGACTCTGATTCTCCTTCTGTTGTCAACCCTAAGAAATCTAACAAATTAAATAAATGCTTTGATGTTCCCTCCCCAGGGGATGTGTTTCCAGTGCCAGACTGTGCTATGGAGATTATTGCCCAGGAATGGGAGAGACCAGGAATTCCCTTTTCTCGTGGCAGACGGTCCCAAAGGTGGAAGGAGCGATTTCTACTCTGGCCAAGAGGACTACTATTCCTATTGAGGATAGTTGCTCTTTCAGGGACCCTATGGATAAGAAGCTGAAAGCTTTCTTAAAGAAGATGTATATTCACCAGAGTTTACAATGGCATCCGGCGGTGTGTATTGCTACAGTAACAAGTGCGGCAGCTTACTAGTTTGACGCTTTGTCAGAGTCCCTCCAGGTTGAGACTCCTTTGGAGGAGATACAGGACAGGATAAAGGCCCTTCAAGTAAGCGTAAAAGGTCAGTTCAGATTTTTACCTTTCTTCTAGTACTATGTCTCCTGAAGTCAGGTATACATTCAGAAGGTGAAGTTTCCTCTGGTGATGAGGAGTCTTTTTCTGATGTTGACCCTGATACTTCCTGTTTTTTGTTTAAAATTGAACATATTCCTTCTATTTTGAAAGAGGTTTCACTTACTTTAGGGTTAAAGGATTCTAAGGTTTCTGATGTTAAGTCCTGTAATCATTTAAATTCAGTTTTACTACTGTTCTTAAACTCCCTGAAGTATTTTCTATCCCTTATGCTATTTCTGACATGAATTCTAGGAAATGGTCTAAGCCACGTAATTCATTTAATCATTCTGCAAGGTTTAAGAAGTGATATCCTTTACCTGCTGCTAATGTGAATTGTGGGAAACTGTTCCTAAAGTTGATTGGACTATTTCCACTCTGGCTAAGCGTACTACTATCCCTTTTGGAAGACAGTACTTTTTTTAAAGGCCTTTTGGATAGAAAATTAGAGTCTTTTCATAGGGCCTTTTTTACAAGCAGGGTATTTGCTTAGGCCAGCTATTTCTATTGCTGATGTGGCTGCTGCTTCAACTTACTGGTTATCTAGTCATTCAGAACAGTGTTCGGATGACCCTGCTAGTAAAAATCTTTTGGGTTTACTCAAAAGTGGCAATTCTTTTATTTGTGATTATGTGCTTGATATTATGAAGATCAATATCAAAAGCATGTCTTTGGCAGCTCTTAGTCCTGGTCTGCTGACATAGTGTCAAAATCACGACTATTGTCTCTTTCTTTTCAGGGAAAGAAACTGTTTTGGTTCTGATTTAGATTCTATAATATATACTGTTACTGGAGGTAAAGAGGCTTTTCTTCCTGAAGGCAAGTCGTCTAGAGGGAAATCTAAAGCTTCTAATCATTTTTGTTCCTTTCATCAGAATAAGGAACAAAAGGTTGACTCCTCTGCTCAGAAGCAACGCACCTCGGGCCCAGTCTGGAGACCTAGTTCTAACTGGAACAAGTCAAAGCAGGCTAAGAAATCTATCCCTACTACCAGATCAGCATGAAGGCACGGCCCCCGATCCAGATGTTTTGGTTGGGGGCAAGTTATGCTTTTTTCAGGAAGCATGGTTTCAGCCTGTTCCAGATCCCTGGGTTCTGAATTTAGCCTCCCAGGATTATCACGTTGGTTTCAGAACAAGGCCTCCCAAAGGAAGGCTTTTTTCTGTCCAATGTTCAAAAGAATCCCTTTAAAGGCTCAAGCCTTTTTTCCAGTCAGTTTCAGATCTGGAAACTATGGGAGTGATTATACCAGTTTGTTTGCAGGAACAGGGGATGGGATTTTATTCAAATCTCTTCATTGTTCCAAAAAAAAGAAGATCTGAAAGCTCTGAACAAGTTTGTAAGAATTCCTACTTTCAAAATGAAAACTATTCATACTATTCTGCCTTTTGTTCAGCAAGATCAGTTTATGTCCACAATAGATATAAAGGAATCTTATCTTCATGTTCCAATACACAGGGAACATTACCAGTTTCTGAGTTTTGCCTTTCTAGACAAGCATTTTTAGTATTTTGCTCTATCATTTGGTCTCACTACAGCTCTAAGAATATTAACAAAAGTTCTGGGTGTCCTATTGTCTGTGATCAGATCTTAAGGTATTAGTGTTTTCTTACCTGGATGATATCTTGGTTTAAGCTCTATCTTTACCTTTAGCAGAATCTCATACCAACAGCCTGTTATTTCTTCACGGTTGGAGGATCAATTTTCCAAATTGTTCTTTGGTTCCTCAAACAAAGGCAACTTTTTGGGGGGATTTCAAATAGATTCAGTCTCGATGAGTCATAGAGAAGGCTAAAATTGGTGTCAGCTTGTCTGAACCTTCAGTTTCTCTCTCTCTTCCCTCTATTGCTCTTTGTATGGAAGTTCTGGGTCTCATGATTGCAGCTTCAGATGCAATTCCATTTGCTTGTTTTCACATGAGGCCTCTTCAGCTTTGTATGCTTAATAAGTGGTGCAGGGATCAAACTCAGCTATCTCAGAATATTTTTCTGGATTCCCTGTAAAAGTCAGTCTGTGACTTGGTGGCTGGATCATCAGTTAATTATTCAGGGGGCTTCTTTTACTTGTCCTAGCTGGACTGTGATCACTATAGATGCAAGTCATTCAGGTTGGGGAGCTGTTTGGGGTCTCTGAGAGAACAGGTAGTTTGTAATCCTTGGGAGGTGAGGTTGCAAATAAATGTTCTAGATCTCTGTGCTATTTTCAGGGCTCTCCAGGCTTGGCCTCTGTTGAAAAGGGAGTCTCATCTCTGATTCCAAACAGATAATGTCACACAGGAGTGGCTTATGTCAACCATCAGGGGGAACTCACAGTTCCCTAGCCATGAGGGAAATGTCTCAAATTCTTTCATGGGCAGAAATAAATTCCTGTCTAGCCTCTGTGATTCATATTCCAGGAGTGAACAATTGGGACTCCCTCAGTCATCAATCTCTTCACCAGGTTTTGTCCAATCTGATTGTGAATTTTTGGGGTCTCCCAGAGATAGATCTGATGGCTTTTCATTTGAACAACAAACTTCCCAGGTACTTTGCAAAGCCCAGGGACCCTCAAGCATAGTTTGTGGATGCTCTAGTTCAGACATCCTCAAACTTGGCCCTCCAGGGGTTTTGGAACTATATTTCCCATGATGCTCAGCCAGCTGATCTGCTTGTTGAGCATCATGGCAAATGTAGTTCCAAAACCCCTGGAGGGCCAAGTTTGAGGATGTCTGCTCTAGTAGCTCCTTGGTCATTTCAGCTTCCTTATTTGTTTCCTTCTCTGGTACTTCTTCCCAGAGTGATTTCCAAGATAAGCCTAGATAAATCTTCAATAAACCTGATTGCCCCAACTTGACCTCAAAGGATTTGGTATGAGATCTAGTTCAGATGTTCAGCTGTCCTCCTTGGCCTCTTCCTCTGCGGTCAGACTTTCTGTATGTAGGTCAGTATTTTCCAGCTGGAGCTCAGGTCTCTGAACTTAGTGGCATGGAAATTGAATGGTTAGTTCTTAGACATAGAGGTTTCTCTAATTCAGATTAATTGAAACCTTACTAGGCTTGTAAGACTGTAACTAGGAAGATTTATCATAAGGTTATGTAAGGCCTTTATTTCTTGGTGTATAGATCATGGTTTTTCCTGGCATTCTTTTAGAATTGCTAGGATTTTGCAGTTCTTACAGGATGGTCTGGATAAGGGCCTATCTGCCAGTTCTGTAAACGGGTAGATTTCTGCTATTTCATTTTTATTTCATAGGAAAATTGCTCATTTTCCTGATATTCCTAGTTTTGTTCAGGCTTTGGCCCATTTTAAACCTGTGATCAAGCCAATTTCTTGTCCATTGAATCTTAACCTGGTGTTTTACATGCTTCTCCTTTTGAACCTATGCCTAAGGTGGATATTAAGCTGCTTTCTGTCAGCTGTATAGAGTCAGTCCAGGATTAGGCCCAACTGCTAGAGTGATAATTGACACACACGATAGCACACTGAGAGAAAGCAAGGATGTGACCCACTCAGGAAAGAAAAAAAAGTATGCAGGAAAAAAAACTGTGTACTCATAGATGATGCAGGGCCACGGGAACATGTACTTGATGAGAAGTAGGAGTACAATGTTCTGAAACTAAAAAGCAGGCTGCGGATATTCTGTTAGAGTGGTCAGGCAAAGCAGAGATCAGTATCACTTTAAAGCAGGCAGAGGATGATCCGTTAGAGTGGTCAGGCAAAGCAATGGTCAATGTCCTTTTAAGCAGGTTTAAGGATTCGGCAACAGAGTGGTCAGGCAAAGCAATGGTTGATGTCCTTTTAAGCAGGTTTAAGGATTCGGCAACAAAGTGGTCAGGCAAATCAATGGTCGATGTCCCTTTAAGCAGGTTTAAGGATTCGGCAACAGAGTGGTCAATGTCTCTTTAAGCAAGTTTAAGGATTCGGCAGCAGGGTGGTCAGGCAAAGCAATGGTCAATGTCCTTTTAAGCAGGTTTTACAGATATGGCACTCACGGTCAGAATTCAAGCCAGGAAGCAATATCCAACAAATGGGCACCAGAGAGAAGTCCTGCTGGAGATTTAAAGGGCAGTGACGACTTAAGGGACATGACACAGGAAGGCCACGTCATATTACTAGGCAACGTGATGCGGCGAAAATGAAGAGAGAGAGATCCAGGAGCCACGGTGACACAGCAATGATCGGATCATGACACTTTTTTGGATGGTTTTATTCCTTTTGGCAGTTTTATGGACTACTTTTTAATTTTTGCCTTAGGTTGTTTCTTCTTCCAACATTAGCAGAGAAATTGTTGTTCCTTCTTTCTGTCCTGATCCTACGAATGCTTCAAAAAGATCTTTACATAATTTGTATGTTGTTAGAGCATTAAGAACCCCACACCTTCCACTTCACGCACTGACCATCAATCAGTTTCTGTTTTTTTAGCGGTGGGCCTCCACTATCAATCCAGCGATTGGCATGGCAGGCATGGGGTCATCGACCAACAATGAAGAGCATATACAAGCGTGGCAGCCAAGGGAAGTCATTAACAATGAAAAAGAAACTGTTATTGTGGGAAAAAAGTATCTTTAATTTCTCTATTAACTAATGATGATATTAGTTTTAGGTAGGGATCTGTCTTTCAGTCCTTCAAATACACCCAAAGTTTTTGATCTGTTTGTAGATCTAAATAATTTTTACTAGAAGACTATGAAAAACATCAAGAACACCAACAATAAGCCCATCCTGACCAAAGAGATGGATAGCAGAGTAAGGGATGGTCTATTTATTTATAACCCAGATACTTTGGCTGATTAACTTTTTGATGACTATTTACATGCATTATTTAAACCCAAATCCAATTTAAAAATTATCTATATAAGAATTTTTGGATTTAGAGGACTTCAAACACTGATTCTGAAGAACTTTGAATCCCTCCCCAAAAAACTCAAGTACAGAAATAACTTAAACATTAATGAGCATCAAGCACTGCACTCACTGACAAAGGGGAAGGATTGTCTTTCAAGACATTCAAGATTATATTTTAAAAGCAGACCGTATCCTTAACGACAAAGGCTATTGCCAAATAATATCAGGTGATCTTACGATTTAATTTTCCAAACAATTGGAAGTCCTTTTGCAGAAAGGTTTGAATGAAGTAAAAATAATTCCTATTTCCTAGAACCCCATGTGTGACTTTCTATTACCATTTGCATCAAAGATGTTTCATGAGCACCTGGGCATCCCATTATAGCAGGTATAGGAATCCTTACGGATTCTTTGTCTGCTTATATAGATTTTTTTGTGAAATTTGTGGTGTCATCTTACATTTAGGATTCCATCGACCTTTTAACCAAATTGGTCAATTCTCGAGTATCTGAAGATTATTGCTGGATTAGCTGTGATGTGGGATCCTTCTATTCCAACATCCCCCCATTATTTAGGAATACTAGCTGTTCAAACTGTTGTCCAACAGGATCAATTTATGCCTTCCAAACAACCAAACTATATTATGAAACTGATCACCTTTATATTGACCCACAATTCTTTCCAGTTTCAAAATCTATTTTATTTACAAACCAGAGGGACGGCCATGGTCACCAGATTTGCCCCAAATTTTGTGAACCTACACATGAGATATTTTGAAGTAACCCATGTGTATGGATCTATGCATGGGGTGGATTTGGGGTTGAATGGCCGCTATATAGACTACCTACTGTTCATATATAAAGGTACAGAAGAATCGGCTACTGGTTTTGCCAATTATTTATACCTCAATGATTCTGGTCTGACTTTTACTAGTAACATCCAAAAGACCAACATAGAATTTTTAGATCTTGGAACTGAATATGTCTAATGAAGGGCATATTACATCTAAAACTCATGTCAAAAAACGTGGCTGTAATAGTTTCTTTACACTGATCGTAATCATTACCTTGGTTTAAAGGTACCCTATGGAAAGTTTAGATGTATACAGAGAAATTGTACCACTATGGAAGATTTTGACACACAAGCTTTGACTCTCAAAGAAATATTCCTTGAGAAAGGTAACCCAATAGAATTAGTCCAATGTAGTTATGAGAAAGCAAGCAAAGAAAACCGTAATGACAATTTTTTTTTAAACCAAATTCTATGATAAGAAATAAGAATAAAAACTAATTTCATTTTTAATGGTTCCATATTTATCACAGGATACAATAGTCATTTTTGAGAAATTTAAAAAAATGATTTCCAAACATTGGCCAATTTAAAAGAAAGTATAGGCTCTAGACCAGAGCTTTCCAAACTTTTCATGTTGGTGACACACTTTGTAGACCTACCTCATTTTGCGACACAGTAATTCAGTTGTTCTAGCAAACAGGAGGTTAAACTAAGAGATACGGACACATACATAAATTATATAATAACAAAATGTATTTACAAGTAACAGAATGTATGTGTAAGAATTAAAAAACATGTTTAATAACACCAATAGCTACTTACTATTTTAATGGGATGTATGAGGTTGATGAGATGAACACAGTTTCGGAATATTTGGTGTAATATTAGATAAAGACACTCACATTTCATCATCAAGCATTTTAAAGCTTCCACTTCCTATCCATATATCAAGGGCAGGAGCAGCAATGCACTACTGAGAGCTAGTTGCAAAGAAATCGCACTGACTTCTGACTTCAGCTCAGCGTTTAAGCTGCCACCCTCAGAGCTCTGTGAGTCCGACTGACTACTGCCCGCGCTGCAAACACACTGCTGTCACACTCACTAGCTACACTTGCAGTCACGAGCCAATTAAGGAGACTACACGTGCAGTCAGGAGTCAATCTGCCGCCAAATCTGCCAATGGTAATAGTTTCAGTTCCCACTGAGCTGTGCCAATTGGTTAAGATGATCTGTGACCCACTAGGTATCACTCACGTGTCAACCATGTGATATGCGTAGCAGGTAGGTGGAAAGTCAGAAACCAAAAAACAATTTAAAAAAAATAATTTAAATTTAAAAAAAATTGTGCTGAAGCAGGGACACACCTACACACTGCTGCCGACACACTAGTGTGTCCCGACACACAGTTTGGAAAGCACTGCTCTAGACCAAAGATTGTTTTTTGTTTTGTTTGTTTTTAAGAGCACCTACACTAAAAATAAGCACCCAGTAAAATTGTAAGAGACAAATTTGTCAATAGTTCAAAATTGGTTACAAAAAATTCAAATTTTTTGACCAATAATATAATCAGAATTGGGGGTTTTAGATGCAACAACCCATGGTGCAATATGTGTAAATCTTTTAAGAATGGAATCAACTCCTTCAAATTCACCATTACATTTACATTATAAAATTACAAGTCATATGACATGTAACTCTACTTTTGTGATGTATTTGATCCAATGTTTATGGGGGATGCAATACGTTGGGCGCAGGTGCCACATGATGAAGAGACGATGGGGAGAACATCAACATATAATATCAAAAATAAATTAATGAAACACAGTGTACCCCCACATTCCATCCATAAACATGATGGTGATTCAAAAACTCTTACTGTGATACCTCTTGAGCAGATCTCCTGATCTGCACATAAACTATATATTTTACTCAGACACAGAGAAACATATTGGATATACAAGATGCGCTCTCTGCTTCCTGAGGGTTTAAATTAATGTGTAGTTTTGGCTTATTTTCACTGATTTATTTCATTTTCTCATTTCTTATTTCTTTCATGTAATTAGCAAGAGTCCATGAGCTAGTGACGTATGGGATATACATTCCTACCAGGAGGGGCAAAGTTTCCCAAACCTCAAAATGCCTATAAATACACCCCTCACCACACCCACAATTCAGTTTTACAAACTTTGCCTCCTATGGAGGTGGTGAAGTAAGTTTGTGCTAGATTCTACGTTGATATGCGCTCCGCAGAAAGTTGGAGCCCGGTTTTCCTCTCAGCGTGCAGTGAATGTCAGAGGGATGTGAGGAGAGTATTGCCTATTTGAATACAGTGATCTCCTTCTACGGGGTCTATTTCATAGGTTCTCTGTTATCGAACGTAGAGATTCATCTCTTACCTCCCTTTTCAGATCGACGATATACTCTTATTTATATACCATTACCTCTGCTGATTTTCGTTTCAGTACTGGTTTGGCTTTCTACAAACATGTAGATGAGTGTCCTGGGGTAAGTAAATCTTATTTTCTGTGACACTCTAAGCTATGGTTGGGCACTTTATTTATAAAGTTCTAAATATATGTATTCAAACATTTATTTGCCTTGACTCAGAATGTTCAACATTCCTTATTTTCAGACAGTCAGTTTCATATTTGGGATAATGCATTTGAATCAATCATTTTTTCTTACCTTAAAAATTTGACTTTTTTTCCCTGTGGGCTGTTAGGCTCGCGGGGGCTGAAAATGCTTCATTTTATTGCGTCATTCTTGGCGCTGACTTTTTTGGCGCAAAAAATCTTTTCTGTTTCCGGCGTCATACGTGTCGCCGGAAGTTGCGTCATTTTTTGACGTCCTTTTGCGCCAAAGATGTCTGCGTTCCGGATGTGGCGTCATTTTTGGCGCCAAAAAGCATTTAGGCGCCAAATAATGTGGGCGTATTATTTGGCGCCAAAAAATATGGGCGTCGCTTTTGTCTCCACATTATTTCAGTCTCATTTTTTCTTTGCTTCTGGTTACTAGAAGCTTGTTTATTGGCATTTTTTCCCATTCCTGAAACTGTCATTTAAGGAATTTGATCAATTTTGCTTTATATGTTGTTTTTTCTCTTACATATTGCAAGATGTCTCACGTTGCATCTGAGTCAGAAGATACTTCAGGAAAATCGCTGTCTAGTGCTGGAACTACCAAAGCTAAGTGTATCTGCTGTAAACTTTTGGTAGCTATTCCTCCGGCTGTTGTTTGTATTAATTGTCATGACAAACTTGTTAAAGCAGATATTTCCTTTAGTAATGTACCATTGCCTGTTGCAGTTCCCTCAACATCTAAGGTGCAGAATGTTCCTGATAACATAAGAGATTTTGTTTCTGAATCCATCAAGAAGGCTATGTCTGTTATTTCTCCTTCTAGTAAACATAAAAAATCTTTTAAAACTTCTCTCTCTACAGATGAATTTTTAAATGAACATCATCATTCTGATTCTGATGACTCTTCTGGTTCAGAGGATTCTGTCTCAGAGATTGATGCTGATAAATCTTCATATTTATTTAAAATGGAATTTATTCGTTCTTTACTTAAAGAAGTACTAATTGCTTTAGAAATAGAGGATTCTGGTCCTCTTGATACTAATTCTAAACGTTTAGATAAGGTATTTAAATCTCCTGTGGTTATTCCAGAAGTTTTTCCTGTTCCTAATGCTATTTCTGAAGTAATTTCCAGAGAATGGGATAAATTGGGTAATTCATTTACTCCTTCTAAACGTTTTAAGCAATTATATCCTGTGTCGTCTGACAGATTAGAATTTTGGGACAAAATCCTTAAAGTCGATGGGGCTATTTCTATCCTTGCTAAACGTACTACTATTCCTACGTCAGATGGTACTTCGTTTAAAGATCCTTTAGATAGGAAAATTGAATCCTTTCTAAGAAAAGCTTATCTGTGTTCAGGTAATCTTCTTAGACCTGCTATATCTTTGGCTGATGTTACTGCAGCTTCAACTTTTTGGTTGGAGACTTTAGCGCAACAAGTAACAGATCATGATTCTCATAATATTATTATTCTTCTTCAGCATGCTAATAATTTTATCTGTGATGCCATTTTTGATATTATCAGAGTTGATGTCAGGTTTATGTCTCTAGCTATTTTAGCTAGAAGAGCTTTATGGCTTAAAACTTGGAATGCTGATATGGCTTCTAAATCAACTCTACTTTCCATTTCTTTCCAGGGTAACAAATTATTTGGTTCTCAGTTGGATTCCATTATCTCAACTGTTACTGGTGGGAAAGGAACTTTTTTACCACAGGATAAAAAATCTAAGGGTAAAAACAGGGCTAATAATCGTTTTCGTTCCTTTCGTTTCAACAAAGAACAAAAGCCTGATCCTTCATCCTCAGGAGCAGTTTCAGTTTGGAAACCATCTCCAGTCTGGAATAAATCCAAGCCTTCTAGAAAGGCAAAGCCTGCTTCTAAGTCCACATGAAGGTGCGGCCCTCATTCCAGCTCAGCTGGTAGGGGGCAGGTTACGTTTTTTCAAAGAAATTTGGATCAATTCTGTTCACAATCTTTGGATTCAGAACATTGTTTCAGAAGGGTACAGAATTGGTTTCAAGATGAGACCTCCTGCAAAGAGATTTTTTCTTTCCCGTGTCCCAGTAAATCCAGTGAAAGCTCAAGCATTTCTGAATTGTGTTTCAGATCTAGAGTTGGCTGGAGTAATTATGCCAGTTCCAGTTCTGGAACAGGGGATGGGGTTTTATTCAAATCTCTTCATTGTACCAAAGAAGGAGAATTCCTTCAGACCAGTTCTGGATCTAAAAATATTGAATCGTTATGTAAGGATACCAACGTTCAAAATGGTAACTGTAAGGACTATCTTGCCTTTTGTTCAGCAAGGGCATTTTATGTCCACAATAGATTTACAGGATGCATATCTGCATATTCCAATTCATCCAGATCATTATCAGTTCCTGAGATTCTCTTTTCTGGACAAGCATTACCAGTTTGTGGCTCTGCCGTTTGGCCTAGCTACAGCTCCAAGAATTTTTACAAAGGTTCTCGGTGCCCTTCTGTCTGTAATCAGAGAACAGGGTATTGTGGTATTTCCTTATTTGGACGATATCTTGGTACTTGCTCAGTCTTTACATTTAGCAGAATCTCATACGAATCGACTTGTGTTGTTTCTTCAAGATCATGGTTGGAGGATCAATTCACCAAAAAGTTAATTGATTCCTCAGACAAGGGTAACCTTTCTGGGTTTCCAGATAGATTCAGTGTCCATGACTCTGTCTTTAACAGACAAGAGACGTTTAAAATTGATTTCAGCTTGTCGAAACCTTCAGTCACAATCATTCCCTTCGGTAGCCTTATGCATGGAAATTCTAGGTCTTATGACTGCTGCATCGGACGCGATCCCCTTTGCTCGTTTTCACATGCGACCTCTTCAGCTCTGTATGCTGAATCAATGGTGCAAGGATTACACAAAGATATCTCAATTAATATCTTTAAAACCGATTGTACGACACTCTCTAACGTGGTGGACAGATCACCATCGTTTAATTCAGGGGGCTTCTTTTGTGCTTCCGACCTGGACTGTAATTTCAACAGATGCAAGTCTCACAGGTTGGGGAGCTGTGTGGGGATCTCTGACGGCACAAGGAGTTTGGGAATCTCAGGAGGTGAGATTACCGATCAATATTTTGGAACTCCGTGCAATTTTCAGAGCTCTTCAGTCTTGGCCTCTTCTGAAGAGAGAATCGTTCATTTGTTTTCAGACAGACAATGTCACTACTGTGGCATACATCAATCATCAAGGAGGGACTCACAGTCCTCTGGCTATGAAATAAGTATCTCGAATTCTGGTTTGGGCGGAATCCAGCTCCTGTCTAATCTCTGCGGTTCATATCCCAGGTATAGACAATCGGGAAGCGGATTATCTCAGTCGCCAAACGTTGCATCCGAGCGAATGGTCTCTTCACCCAGAGGTATTTCTTCAGATTGTTCAAATGTGGGAGCTTCCAGAAATAGATCTGATGGCGTCTCATCTAAACAAGAAACTTCCCAGGTATCTGTCCAGATCCCGGGATCCTCAGGCGGAAGCAGTGGATGCATTATCACTTCCTTGGAAGTATCATCCTGCTTATATCTTTCCGCCTCTAGTTCTTCTTCCAAGAGTAATCTCCAAGATTCTGAAGGAATGCTCGTTTGTTCTGCTGGTAGCTCCGGCATGGCCTCACAGGTTTTGGTATGCGAACTTGTCCGGATGGCCTCTTGCCATCCGTGGACTCTTCCGCTACGACCAGACCTTCTGTCGCAAGGTCCTTTTTTCCATCAGGATCTCAAATCCTTAAATTTAAAGGTATGGAGATTGAACGCTTGATTCTTGGTCAAAGAGGTTTCTCTGACTCTGTGATTAATACTATGTTACAGGCTCATAAATCTGTATCCAGAGAGATATATTATAGAGTCTGGAAGACTTATATTTCTTGGTGTCTTTCTCATCATTTTTCTTGGCATTCTTTTAGAATTCCGAGAATTTTACAGTTTCTTCAGGATGGTTTAGATAAAGGTTTATCCGCAAGTTCTTTGAAAGGACAAATCTCTGCTCTTTCTGTTCTTTTTCACAGAAAGATTGCTAATCTTCCTGATATTCATTGTTTTGTACAAGCTTTGGTTCGTATAAAACCTGTCATTAAGTCAATTTCTCCTCCTTGGAGTTTGAATTTGGTTCTGGGGGCTCTTCAAGCTCCTCCGTTTGAACCTATGCATTCATTGGACATTAAATTACTTTCTTGGAAAGTTTTGTTCCTTTTGGCAATCTCTTCTGCCAGAAGAGTTTCTGAATTATCTGCTCTTTCTTGTGAGTCTCCTTTTCTGATTTTTCATCAGGATAAGGCAGTGTTGCGAACTTCTTTTGAATTTTTACCTAAAGTTGTGAATTCTAACAACATTAGTAGAGAAATTGTGGTTCCTTCATTATGTCCTAATTCTAAGAATTCTAAGGAGAAATCATTGCATTCTTTGGATGTTGTTAGAGCTTTGAAATATTATGTTGAAGCTACTAAGTCTTTCCGAAAGACTTCTAGTTTATTTGTTATCTTTTCTGGTTCTAGAAAAGGCCAGAAAGCTTCTGCCATTTCTTTGGCATCTTGGTTGAAATCTTTAATTCATCTTGCCTATGTTGAGTCGGGTAAAACTCCGCCTCAAAGGATTACAGCTCATTCTACTAGGTCAGTTTCTACTTCCTGGGCGTTTAGGAATGAAGCTTCGATTGATCAGATTTGCAAAGCAGCAACTTGGTCCTCTTTGCATACTTTTACTAAATTCTACCATTTTGATGTATTTTCTTCTTCTGAAGCAGTTTTTGGTAGAAAAGTACTTCAGGCAGCGGTTTCAGTTTGAATCTTCTGCTTATGTTTTTCATTAAACTTTATTTTGGGTGTGGATTATTTTCAGCAGGAATTGGCTGTCTTTATTTTATCCCTCCCTCTCTAGTGACTCTTGCGTGGAAAGATCCACATCTTGGGTAATCATTATCCCATACGTCACTAGCTCATGGACTCTTGCTAATTACATGAAAGAAAACATAATTTATGTAAGAACTTACCTGATAAATTCATTTCTTTCATATTAGCAAGAGTCCATGAGGCCCGCCCTTTTTTTGGGGTGGTTATGATTTTTGTATAAAGCACAATTATTCCAATTCCTTATTTTATATGCTTTCGCACTTTTTTATCACCCCACTTCTTGGCTATTCGTTAAACTGAATTGTGGGTGTGGTGAGGGGTGTATTTATAGGCATTTTGAGGTTTGGGAAACTTTGCCCCTCCTGGTAGGAATGTATATCCCATACGTCACTAGCTCATGGACTCTTGCTAATATGAAAGAAATGAATTTATCAGGTAAGTTCTTACATAAATTATGTTTTTTTGCATGTTATTTTTTTTAGATTGTTAGTGTGGTATTTTTATATATCCCACCTATATGTCTATTCACATATATCATTTTAATTTTTTTGGTGGTCATTTCTATCACCTTACATTCACACACAATACATAATTCTTACCTATAAAAGCTAATTATCACATTATGATTCTTACCACATACCTCTTTGGCCCCTTCTTTTTCTCGTTTGCGTAATAGATCATTTTGTTACACCTCAAATTTTCCACCTTCACCCCAAACATTCCCCTACACATCCTTTTTTGCTTTTCAATAATTTATTATTGTAATATAAACATTTCGTATCCACTAATATTTTGCACTTACATACGTTGCATTACATAATAGTGTTCGTAACCAGCATTCACTTTCAATTTCACATAACACATTGCCCATAATTACACATTTAACTTCAGATTTATTACTATTTTTCATTTCACCATACTTATAACCGAGGGAGCGGATAACTTCAGAACTGCATGTTGATCACCATATGTTTTGTTAAGTCTATGGGGTCAGATGCACACATGCTGAATTTATGATCCTACTTTTGAGAATTCTAAGAGAAGCCTGTATGAATAAAAGTTGCCGCCATGTGCTCTGGTGATGTCACTTTTGTTTATATTATTTTGATTGACTCACTCTCTTTTGGGAATGCCCGTTATAAATTAGGATTGGCTAATACAAAAGTGAAGGGAATTTCTATTTTGTTCTGTCCACTCACATACTTCTATATTATATCTACAGTTTAAGATCGCATTTTATTGATAAATATATTCAATTAATATTTTCACCTACTACTCCAAAACACCAACCATTTCACTTTTTTTTATGATTTTATAGTTAGAGAGAACACAATATATTATTGATCTTACTTAACTTACACCCGCAGGTAGGAAAACCGGCACTCCACACAGGTTTTAGCAATTAACTATTAGTGTTCATGTGTATAAGAAGCACAGCTTTGTGTTTGCATATGCCTTAGGAACCAGCTTGTATTGGCTGAGAAATGCGTCGCATTGCAACAGATTTGCTTTTATTAAACACTTTTTTTAACTTTTATATCGACTTGCTACTTTAACCTTAACCGCTGGTGTCTTCTAATCCCCGATTAGTCTGTGTTCTTTAGTTATAGCATTAGAGAGCTATACTACTTAGTGTGCCCTTAGAGATGTTGGGGCCACTTCTGCATAATTTACCCCATCATTTTCCCAGCACAGTGTAATATTTCATAACGCTGTAGTCTGTCTCTTTAAATACATCTAACCTCCTCCTTCAACTGTTTCCTATTTAAGGGACCCTCCCCTTCTCCTAATTGCTACAAGGCTCTTCCTTTATCTACACATCTGTGAAGTTCCGATCTGGACAATTCATCAATCATTCTTAGGATCTAAGGACCGCAGCTTCTTAACTTCCGCTTCAGGCGGAACTGAAGCGGAGTGGGGCCGGAAGAAGCATCCGCTGCTTCATAAATCGACCCCAAGAAGTTGTTCGCCATTAAGTCTGCACTTGAAACCTGGCGTCATCTCTTGGAAGGAACAAAGTTTCCATTTGTAATATACACTGACCACAAGAACTTGGAGTACCTAAGGACTAATAAAACATCTTCCCGCCAGGTCAGATGGTCTCTTTTTCTAGACAGGTTCGATTTCATAATTACCTACAGGCCTGGATCAAAAAATGCAAAGGCAGATATACTCTTCAGACTCAATGAAAAATGTTCTTTCAATTCCAACATTGCAACCATAGTACTTCCTTCCAAAATTGTGAAATTAACCACTAACCTAGAACAAGACATCCTGAAAGCCTTTGATTCAGATCCACAGATACCATCGGAATCTCTCACAAAAACTTCCACCGGCTTATACCTATACCAGGATCGCTTATATATACCTTTATCTTTAAGACAACAACTACTGCAACATTTCCATGATGGCCCTTTTTCAAGTTACCCCGGTATGTCCATGACCCTTTCCCTTCTTAAGAGAGGTATTTCTGGTGGCCTAAGATTGCTCAAACTGTTCATGATTATGAAATTGCTTGCCAGAATTGTGCCCGTAACAATATCGACCGCAAAAAACCTTTTGGATACCTTTTCACCTCTACCTATTCCTAACAACCCATGGGAATTTGTTTCCTTGGTTTTCATTGTGGATCTTCCTATGTCCCATTCACACATCACTATTCTGGTGGTGGTTGATCACTTAACCAACCTAGCTCACTTCATTCCACTCAGGAACCTACCCTCTGCCCTCAAAACTGCGGAAGTTTTTGTTGTCCATATTGTCAAATTACATGGCTTACCCACCACAATCCTAAGTGACAGGGGGACACAATTCACCTCCAGATTTTAGAGACAATTATTTTGAATACTCTAGATCGATTCAAGATTATCTTCTGTATATCATCCTCAAACAAATGGCCTGACTGAGAAAATTAATCAGATACTGGAACAATATCTCTGATCTTACACCTCACACCTTCAGGATGATTGGTTCAAACTACTTCCGTTGGCTGAATTCACCTATAATAACTCCACCAGTTCCTCCACTAAAACCTCTCCATTTTATGCAACATATGGATTTCACCCAAATGCCCTACCTATTCCTACCTGTATCCAATTCATCTCCTGCAGCTTCCAATTTTGTTAAGAACATAAAGGATATGTTATCTCTCCTAAAGAATCACTTGACTGAAGCTAAGTTCACTCAAAAACTCTACTATGACAAGAGACACACGCCTGCTCCTCAGTATAAAATTGGAGATCTAGTTTGGCTCGCAACAAAGAATTTACGGCTGAAGGTTCCCTGTAAGAAGTTGGCTTCTCAATGCCTAGGACCTTTTCCCATTCAGCAGGTGTTGAATCAGAACCCAATGAAACGTACTGAAGTTCCTACAAAATACATTCAACTTTCCATTTATCTCTCTTGAAACCCTACCGCAGGGACAATTCTCCCGGCCTTCATCCGAAACCTCCTTCTCCAGTCCTACATGATGATCACATTGAGTATGAGGTGCACTCTAGCCTCAATTCCAGATTAGTACGTAGGAAGTTGGAGTATCTTATACGTTGGAAGGGCTATGGTTTCGACGAGAACTCCTTGGTTCCCTCTACATTCATGCTCCTAGGCTTATTATAGCTTTTCATACAAGACATCCTTCAAAGCTAAAGGAAACACCTGCTCGAGGTGGCCCTTGAAAGGGAGATACTGTAATATTTTATAACGCTGCATTCTGTCTCTTTAAATACATCTAACCTCCTCCTTCAACTATTTCCTATTTAAGGGACCTTCCTCTTCTCCTAAGTGCTTCTGTTATTCACATTTCTATGTGGAACAAGCTACAAGTCTCTTCCTTTATCTACAGATCTGTGAAGTTCCTATCTGGAAGATTTATCAATCCTTTCTGTATGCTATTTGCTTGCCCTGCCTGCCTTCATACCTCTCCTCTCCTATCACTTAGGAAACGGCAAGGTAGACTGCTGATAACCTTAATAAGGACTACTGATTCTGTTATAAGGTAATCTCTCCCTTCTCCATACCGCAGAGTCTTCCTAAAAGATTGTTAGCTTTGATTGGGAGTTCCAGCTGTCACTCAAACTATGGACTCCTCACCGCAAGTATCTACTGAACCAGATGTACTCCGAAACCTCGCTGCATCTGAAGACTGCAGGCTGAATCTTGCTCTTACTAGAGAACGCCTTGTCAGTTTTAAAAACTGTGATTCCTTCCAAGGAACAATTTGTCACTCCTAACAGAGATATCCTCATTCTCTCTGCTCCATGACACAACAGTCTAACAGACATCAGGTACTTCTAAGTTACCATTCTGTTTGTGAACTTTTAAGGACCTAGCATCTCCTTGATCAGCATACCTACCACACAAAAGTGTTCATAGATATTATTTGTATTTTCCGGGCTACTAGGAATTTACTTCCTCCCCTTTACTGATTAAAGCTATTTAAGTATATTTCTTCAGTGCTTATTTGCATATTAAGATATTGATTATACTTATAGCCACATTCCATATATATAGCTTATACAGCATCAGCATCAGATAAAAGAGGTATTATCGCACACAGCCTATTTGTTTTGCGATGTTGGATAGATTCTATCTACATATTGTTTATTTAAAATATATTCCAGAAAACCCCAGAATCTGGGACTATGTCTTAAGTCTTGGACCTTCTTACTACCTTAATTACAAAATTGATTCCAGCCACCAAATACTTTAAAAGTGCTTTATTCTCTCTTATATGGATCCAAAGAATATAGGAGGAGGAGGATCAAGATTAAAGGGATTACTAGGTGGGGGGCTGATCTCTTTTCTCAAAGTGTAGCCAAGAGTCCCATATGTTCCAGTAACGCTCCATATTGTCTGTCGCATTAAAGAAACCTTTTTCCATGTTCGCCAGATAGTCTATCATTTGGGAGATGTGGGAAAAGGTTGGTGCCTCAGGCTGTTTCCAGCAATGTGCAATACATATTTTGGCTGCTGATAAAATAACCAGCAGCAAAGGTTTTTGGAAGTTTGGAATGGTTTCAGCTCCAATATGTATAAGCGTCAAAGTTGGTGATGGGACTATAGAGATCCCTAGATCTGCACACAGTTGGAAAATCTGTTCCCACATGGGGGAGATTTTTGGGCATGATCACCAGATGTGGGTATCAGATCTCTCACTTCCACATTGTCTCCAGCATTAAGTAGTGTGATCAGGGTAGTTTTTGGCCAGCTTTGTAGGGGTCAAGTACCATTTCAGTAGTACTTTGAAGTATGTCTCTAGGTAAGAGATACAGTGTATAGCCTTCTTTGTCGATATGATGGCCTTCCCTAACTCCTTAGCTGAGATCCTTGTGTTCAATTTTCTTTCCCAAGCCTTTATCTGCCATGGTATTGTGTCACAGTAATCTTGGAGTAGGATTACGTGATGAGAGGTTACTGGTTTAATCAGTCTCTCCCCTGCTCTCCATCTCCTCTCCCAATTATTGCTGTCTCGTATGTGTGTTTTTGGAAATTCCCATGTTTTTCACATACTAATTACCCTGCAGCTCTCAAAGAGCAGCCACCTGGGGGCTTCCGTCTACCTGGTCGACTATTTGTTGGGGAGTGAAGAGTCTGTCTTGACTTTATAGGTCACCTACTACTGTGTAGTTCCATTTAAACCAGTTTGAGTCATGTATGTTTGGAGGATCTTCAAAGAGACCTTTCAATCAATGTATTGGGGACTGGTGTGGTGCGACCTCTGTATGGTGTCTGACAGAGTGCCATACCAGACAACTATCTAGAATAATATTGTTAGACAAATGTAGGTCAGCCATTCTATGTTTGAGGATCCATACCAGCTCACTCAACGCTAGACCCCGGGGAAGCAACACTGTCACTAGTTGATACTAACTTAGGGTCTCAGAGTTATTTCTCCATGATGCTATATGAGTTAGTCTCGTAGCATAGTGGTATAGAAATATGTTTGGAAATGCTATTACTCCCATATAAAATGGGGGCTGTAGAATTTGTTTGGCAATTCTCGGCCTCTTACATCTCCTGACATATATTTCAAAAAGGTTGAATGAATTTGTGACAGGTATACTTTGGAATAGGAAAGGAATAGGGGATACATCTAAATAGGTATAATATTTTCGGCAAAATGGCCATCTTGAGTGTTGCAATACGGCCCGTCCACGAATTTTTTTTGTAATCCCACTTATTTAGTCATTTTCTAATCTCTACTAAGAGTGGTTCAAAGTTACTCTGAATTATCTTGAGTAAATCTGGCCCCAGTAGTATACCCAAGTGTCTAATCATGTCTGTTTTCCATTCAAAGTTATAGGTCTTTCTGAGGTTGGTCAATGTATCATCATATATATTGATTGCCAGTGCCTCTGTCTTGAGAATATTAACCTTGTATAGGCTAAATTCACCAAACTCCTTCAAAATATGAAACACTGCACTAATTGAGGAAATGGGATTTGTTACTAGGATTGTCACATCATCCGCAAAGAGTACAATTTTCTCAGTATGGTCAATTGTACAACCTTAAATAGAGGGGGATAATCTAACCACCTGTGCCAGGGATTCCATGGCTAAGGCAAAGATCAGCGGAGATAGAGGGCAGCCTTGCCTAGTCCCGTTGGTGATACTGAATTCTCTAGACTGGAACCCTAAACCCTTAACTCTAGCAAACAGACAGGAATAAAGAGCTTGGATAGATTTAATAAATGGTGGAGGAAAATCAAAAGCTCATAGGACCTTCCACAGGTATCCCCATCTCACCCTGTCAAAAGTTTTTTCAGAGTCTAGTGACAGGGCTGCCATGGGGATCCCCCGTTTTGCTTATTCTGAATTTACGTGTATTATGAGGTCCCTAACAGCCAAACGTGAAGCCCCGTGAATACTATTAGGTAGTAAATGGACAATTCTATTGGCAAGGAGTTTAGAATATATTTTGACATCTATATTGACATCTATATTGATTAAAGAGATGGGTCTGTTATCACCACACTGCCATGTATTTTTGTTGGGTTTTGGAATTGTTAGTATGGAGGCCTCAAGAAATTCTTTGTGGAATTTGCTCGTAACAGCGGGACTATATGGGGTCTGAGTGTTTTTAAAGAACACTCCAGTGAACCCATCGGGTCCAGGGGCCTTATTAGATTTCAGTTGTTTGATGGCACGAATAATCTCAGGGTAGGAGAATGGCTCTAGCAGAGAGACTTTGGGAGTTGGCTTGCAATTTGGGAAGCTGCACAGATAGTAGAAACTCTTCTACCCTCTTGGGATAGAGTTTGTGTCTTCAATTCTTGTGTTTGTGTCTTTTCATAGTAGTCTGCAAAAGCATTCCATATAGCTTCCGGAGCTAGAATTTGCTGTCCGTTTATTTCTATACCCTGGATTCTAGTATGAGCGGTTGTTACCGGAGGCTTTAATGCAACCCCTCTCACTTCACATTAAAAGAATTTGCTGTCCGTTTATTTCTATACCCTGGATTCTAGTATGAGCGGTTGTTACCGTAGACTTTAATGCAACCCCTCTCACTTCACATTAAAAAAAAATCACCAGGAAAGGGCAGGTTCCACTCTTCAGTAGCTGGGGTTAAACAGTTCTGTTGTGTGCCTTTATTCCACATATCTATATATTGTGGAGATAATCAACATCACTGTCCTTACTTGCTGTAAAATCTTCATGTTACCCTTAAGCTACTATAATGGAGCAAAGAGGTGCAGCTCATGTCTCTGAACCATCATCTTGAGGGTGTTCTTGTTATTCTATACAGGTTGTGACAGGACTTGTTCTTGCACTTCATTTGACCCACTTTCTCCTTTCCTGCTTTTCTAGTTTTCCTCCTTTAGTTGGCCATATGTATGACTGAGGAATTCTGGGAGAGTGGGAGGGATTAAAGCTCTAGTATGTAAGTTTTTTTTCCTCATCCTAGTAGACTGCAGTGTAATACTATGTGGGATGATCTTTGGACACCCACAATCATAATTTTTTTGTGCTTTTTATTAATGTTTTATGTAAGTTTCTTAAAATTGTCTACTTTGCATTCATATTCACTGTACACTAAATACATTTCATGTACCTCCCTATAATCATGTGTGCCGCCATTTTGGAACTTAGGTTACACTGCAGGTATCTGAAGGAGAATTGCTGCATATCAGTACTGGAATGCAGTGAAAGTTAGATGTCAACATGGTGTTTACCTTAAATGCCTAAATAGTATGCTTTTAAAATGTATTTATTGTTTAATATCCCTTAAATGGACAGTCTACACCCAACCATAAGTTTTACTTACATATGTACACACATAAAATAAGCCTCCTGCACCAGGTCCATCATACAGTAGCTGGAATATAGTAGCTGAAAACGTAAAAAAAAGTCTTCGTTTAAAAACAGCCAAAAATGACCACCAGGCTCTGCCCACCTAATGTGTGCAGTTGGTTATGTTAGGCTTTTTCCAATCATGATCGACTCGTAAATAAGTTGTCATGCTCGCACACGCTGATTTACGCATGCGTGGTTGAAATACTGGTGTGTTGCTTCTTAACCATTCTCGAATATTATAGTTGGTGATTTTCGAGTTTTATAGCACTGTATTTGAATAGCGGTAGGTTATCTCCCTCTTTCTAGTCTCTTTGTGCTGGTGGTTACTAGTTTATCCCACACCTCTTACCTCTTCTTTTTTTTTTTTTTTTTTTGCTGAGCATTTTGATTCTTTGAGCCTTGGAGATATACTGCTGCCCAAGTTGAAGCACATATTTGGAATATTAAAAAAATAATATTAACACCACACTTATTTACACACAGCAGGAGTAATAAAAACCTGCTCACATTAAAAAAAAAAAAACAGTCTCTGAGACAACGTAGTTGCGCTGCCTTGGAGAAAATGCTGTGCTGTCTTGAACTAGAAGGCAGCATGTTAGGTTGATGCTAGGATCTTCCTCTGGATGTCAGCACTTGGGCAAAAGGGCAATACAGCATATATGAACTTGGACAGTACTGAAAGGGAATCAGGGTGCTGTGGTTAACATGGCTATTAAAGAGCCTGTATTTTTTTATATAAATATATTTTATAGCAACAGTTTTTGGATATGGATTATATGTATGACATATTCAATTCTAAATAGGTATATTAGAAAAATAGTCAACATCGTTACTATGTTCCCCATCCAATTTCTATTTGGTTTTCTGCTGAATAACTGCTGCAATAAGTATTCTGTAGTTTATCATCTAAGGAATGATCATCACGTCTACACAGCAAGCTTTTACCCTGTTTTTTTAAAGTGAATGTCAAGTTTGATGAATCAGTGCCCAGTTTTTTAAAATCCTATTAAAAACAGGGGCACTTTCATTCATCAAACTTTACATTTCACTCGTGTTGTTAAAATACTTACCTTTTAATCTTGAAAGCCGCTCCAGCGATTCCCCCTCCTGCCGCTCGTCACTTCATACGTTAGCAATGACGAATATGGCATCTTCCAATCATGGCTACCCCCAGGGGAATCATTGCCTAAGGCAACACCGTGATTGGAGGAAGCCGAATTCGTCATTTTTGACATATGAAGAGGCTTGCGACGGGCGGGGGAAGCGCTGGGGCGGCTTTCAAGATTAAAAGGTAAGTATTTTAACAAAACGAGTGAAATGTAAAGTTTGATGAATGAAAGTGCCCCTGTTTTTAATAGGGTTTTTCAAGTAAAAAAATGTGCCTGTCGCTCCTGTATTTACAGATTTGTCTGCAGTGTCTTCTAAGTTTGTGTCTAAAAAACTTTGAAACAGTTGGTGTCTAGGGAACATATGACTTTCCACACATCACTGCACAAGGGGTCGTCTGCACATCTATTTACCTCATTTGATTAATTTCAAATACAAACTCAAGCCCTCACACTCCCTTATCACATGTGTCTGTAAATGTACAGACGATCCCTTGTGAAGTCATGTGTGAAGGATAGAGTGTTCCCTGCACAACGGCTGCTTCAAAGGATTCAGGCCAGGGGCGAAACTACAAGGGATGCAGAGTTCGCAACTGCGACTGGGCCCCTGAGGGTGGGGGCTCAGCTTAAAAAAAAAAACTTGACCTGCCACTGCCTTCACTGATATCTTGTGAGTGTGACATGATGCCTTACTAGTGTCTCTGACTACAGGGGTTAGTGTTTCTGTTTTACCCATTGGTGTTTATGTGTGTGTGTGTGTGTATGTATGTGCCTGAGTGTGTATTTATTTATGCGTGTATGTGTGTGTGTGTGTGTGTATGTTTGTGGAACCAGCAAATTATAGACCTTGTTACTACAGCATGGGGGGAGGGGGTAAACAGTGTCAGTCTATATAGTACCACTATATACAGTACGGGGGGGCTGGACCATGTCACAGACTACTGTTGTCACTCTATAAAGTACTGGGGCGGGTAGGGTCAGGCCAGCCATCTCACCGGCAGATTACAGACTGTTTCACTAACTCACTATATACAGTACTGGCGGGTTAAACAGTGTCACTATATACAGTAATGGGGGGGTCAGACCATCTCACAGACTGTAGGCACAGGGTACCTCCTTTTGCAGACGTAATCTGATTTACATTTTTTTTTTCTGTTTCAAATGTAAGGAAAAAAAAATGTATCAAATTCACCTTTTTTTTGGGGGGGGGGGGCTGTGGTTTCTAGTTACGCCTCTGATTCAGGCAGAAGTAAAAAAAATATATATAAGGCTCTATCGATTCTCAACTGCCGACACAGAATGCTTCTTATAGATATCCAAGGTATGCTCGCTAGGTATTTAGCATGTATTCATTCTTCTACAATACTTAGCCCTGGAAGCTGCAAGAGTTAAAAAAAAAAATCACAGCTCAAGCAATATATGCACAAGGACAATTTCAGTGGGAAGTGGAAGGCACAATATTTTCTAGAATAAAGTGAATATCTGGAAAAAAATGCTTAAAACTAATAAAATATACCTATTAAGAATTTCTAAATGAAAATGTAATGTATGAAATGATTCTTTTATTAAAAAATCACTATAATGTATGTTTGCAGTATATGTGCAACACTGCAACTGTGTGTGTGAATGTGCACGTGTTTGTGTATATGTGCATCTGTGTGTGCGTATGAATGTGTGCATCTGTATGTGTGTATGTATGTGTGCATCTGTGTGTGTATGTATGTGTGCATCTGTGTGTGTGTGTGTATGTGTGCATATGTATGTGTGCATCTGTATGTGTGCATCTGTATGTATGTGTACATCTGTATGTGAGTGTATGTGTGTGAGTGTATGTGCGTGTGTGTATGTGCATCTGTGTGTGTGTGAGTTTATGTGCATCTGTATGTGTGTATCTGTGTGTGTATGTGTGCATCTGTATGTATGTGTACATCTGTATGTGAGTGTATGTGTGTGAGTGTATGTGCGTGTGTGTATGTGCATCTGTGTGTGTGTGAGTTTATGTGCATCTGTATGTGTGTATCTATGTGTGCATCTGTGGGTGTATGTGTGCATATGTATGTGTGCATCTGTATGTATGTGTACATCTGTATGTGTGCATCTGTATGTGAGTGTATGTGTGTGAGTGTATGTGCGTGTGTGTATGTGCATCTGTGTGTGTGTGTTTGTATGTGCATCTGTGTGTGTGTGTATGTGCATCTGTGTGTGTGTATGTTTATCTGTGTGTGTATGTTTATCTGTGTGTGTGTGCATGTGTATCTGTGTGTATGTGCATCTCTGTGTGTGTGTGTGTGTGTGTGTGAGTGTATGTGCGTCTGTGTGTGAGTGTATGTTTATCTGTGTGTGTGTGAGTGTATGTGCATCTGTGTGTATGTGCATCTGTGTGTGTGTGTATGTGCATCTGTGTGTGTGAGTGTATGTGTATCTGTGTGTGTGAGTGTATTTACATCTGTGTGTGTGTGTATGTGCATGTGTGAGTGTATGTGCATCAGTGTGTATGTGCATGTGTGAATATATGTGACTCTGTGTGTGTATGTGTGCGAGTGTATGTGAATCTGTATGTGTGTATGTATGTGGGCATCTGTGTGAGTGTATGTGCATCTGTGTGTGAGTGCATGTGAATCTGTGTGTGTGTGTGTGAGAGAGAGAGAGAGAGAGAGAGAGAGAGAGAGTATATGTGCATCTGTGTGTGTGACTGTATGTGCATCTGTATGTGTATATGTATGTGCATATGTATGTGTGTGAGTGTATGTGCATCTGTATGTATGTATGTGTGCATATTTATGTGTGTGAGTATGTGCATCTGTGTGTGATGGGTGTATGTGTATCTGTGTGTGTGTGTGTGTGTGCATGTGAATCTGTGTGTGTGTGAGAGAGAGTGTGTATGTGCATCTGTGTGTGTGTGTGTATGTGCATCTCTGTGAGTATGTATGTGGGCATCTGTGTGAGTGTATGTGCATCTGTGTGTGAGTACATGTGAATCTCTGTGTGTGTGAGAGAGAGAGAGTATATGTGCATCTGTATGTGTATATGTATGTGCATATGTATGTGTGTGAGTGTATGTGCATCTGTATGTGTATATGTATGTGCATAGGTATGTGTGTGAGTGTATATGCATCTGTGTGTGTATGTGCATCTGTATGTGTGTATGTATGTGTGCATATGTATGTGTGTGAGTATGTATGTGTGCATCTGTGTGTGTGTATGTGCATCTGTGTGTGATGGGTGTATGTGCATCTGTGTGTGTGTGTGCATGTGAATCTGTGTGTGAGAGAGAGTGTGTATGTGCATCTGTATGTGTGTATGTATGTGCATATGTATGTGCATCTGTATGTGTGCATCTGTGTGTGAGTGTATGTGCATCTGTATGTGGGTGTATGTTTGTATGTATGTGGGCATCTGTGTGATGAGTATATGTGCATCTGTATGTGTATATGTATGTGCATATGTATGTGTGTGAGTGTATGTGCATCTGTATGTGTATATGTATGTGCATCTGTATGTGTGTATGTATGTGTGCATCTGTGTGTGAGTGTATGTGCATCTGTGTGTGTATGTATGTGGGTGTATGTGTGTATGTATGTGGGCATCTGTGTGATGAGTGTATGTGCATCTGTATGTGTGTATGTGTGTATGTATGTGGGTGTATGTGTGTATGTATGTGTGCATCTGTGTGTGAGTGTATGTGCATCTGTATGTGTGTGCGTATGTATGTGGGTGTATGTATGTGGGCATCTGTGTGATGAGTGTATGTGCATCTGTGTGTGTGTGTGCATGTGAATCTGTGTGTGTGAGAGAGAGAGTGTATGTGCATCTGTTTGTGTGAGTGTATGTGCATCTGTATGTGTGTATGTATGTGCATCTGTATGTGTGTATGTATGTGCATCTGTGTGTATGTGCATCTGTATGTGTGTATGTATGTGTGCATCTCTGTGTGAGTATGTATGTGTGCATCTGCGTGTGAGTGTATGTGCATCTGTGTGTGTGAGTGTATGTGCATCTGTGTCTGTGAGTGTAGAAGCATCTGTGTGTGTGTGTGTGTGTGTGTGTGTGTGTGTATGTGCAATGTATCAAAAATAAGTTAAGCGCTAGAAGCAAGGGTATAAGTGTATAAAGATATATAGTGTATTGTATCCAACACCAAATGTGAATCTCTGTGTGTGTGTGAGAGAGAGAGAGTATATGTGCATCTGTATGTGTATATGTATGTGCATATGTATGTGTGTGAGTGTATGTGCATCTGTATGTGTATATGTATGTGCATAGGTATGTGTTTGAGTGTATGTGCATCTGTGTGTGTATGTGCATCTGTATGTGTGTATGTATGTGTGCATATGTATGTGTGTGAGTATGTATGTGTGCATCTGTGTGTGTGTATGTGCATCTGTGTGTGATGGGTGTATGTGCATCTGTGTGTGTGTGTGTGTGCATGTGAATCTGTGTGTGAGAGAGAGTGTGTATGTGCATCTGTATGTGTGTATGTATGTGCATCTGTATGTGTGTATGTATGTACATCTGTGTGTGTATGTGCATCTGTATGTGAGTGTATGTGCATCTGTATGTGTGTATGTATGTGGGTGTATGTTTGTATGTATGTGGGCATCTGTGTGATGAGTATATGTGCATCTGTATGTGTATATGTATGTGCATATGTATGTGTGTGAGTGTATGTGCATCTGTATGTGTATATGTATGTGCATAGGTATGTGTGTGAGTGTATGTGCATCTGTGTGTGTATGTGCATCTGTATGTGTGTATGTATGTGTGCATATGTGTGTGTGTATGTGCATCTGTGTGTGATGGGTGTATGTGCATCTGTGTGTGTGTGTGCGCATGTGAATCTGTGTGTGAGAGAGAGTGTGTATGTGCATCTGTATGTGTGTATGTATGTACATCTGTGTGTGTATGTGCATCTGTATGTGTGCATCTGTGTGTGAGTGTATGTGCATCTGTATGTGTGTATGTATGTGGGTGTATGTTTGTATGTATGTGGGCATCTGTGTGATGAGTATATGTGCATCTGTATGTGTGTATGTATGTGTGCATCTGTGTGTGAGTGTATGTGCATCTGTATGTGTGTATGTATGTGGGTGTATGTTTGTATGTATGTGGGCATCTGTGTGATGAGTATATGTGCATCTGTATGTGTGTATGTATGTGTGCATCTGTGTGTGAGTGTATGTGCATCTGTATGTGTGTATGTATGTGTGCATCTGTGTGTGAGTGTATGTGCATCTGTATGTGTGTATGTATGTGGGTGTATGTGTGTATGTATGTGGGCATCTGTGTGATGAGTGTATGTGCATCTGTATGTGTGTATGTATGTGGGTGTATGTGTGTATGTATGTGTGCATCTGTGTGTGAGTGTATGTGCATCTGTATGTGTGTGTGTATGTATGTGGGTGTATGTATGTGGGCATCTGTGTGATGAGTGTATGTGCATCTGTGTGTGTGTGTGTGCATGTGAATCTGTGTGTGTGAGAGAGAGAGTGTATGTGCATCTGTTTGTGTGAGTGTATGTGCATCTGTATGTGTGAGTGTATGTGCATCTGTATGTGTGTATGTATGTGCATCTGTATGTGTGTATGTATGTGCATCTGTGTGTATGTGCATCTGTATGTGTGTATGTATGTGTGCATCTCTGTGTGAGTATGTATGTGTGCATCTGTGTGTGAGTGTATGTGCATCTGTGTATGTGAGTGTATGTGCATCTGTGTCTGTGAGTGTAGAAGCATCTGTGTGTGTGTATGTGCAATGTATCAAAAATAAGTTAAGCGCTAGAAGCAAGGGTATAAGTGTATAAAGATATATAGTGTATTGTATCCAACACCAAAATTATTAAAGTGAATATCGTGAATGCAACTAGACACTATTGAGAAAAATATCACTACACTAAGAACAAAATTATCTGATAAAAAAGACCACCAAGAATATAAAAGTAGACAAAGGGAAATTATGTCAAACTTAAATACATTGAATAAAGATCTCCAAGAGGTAAAATGGAGAAAACTGAACAGGGATAAAGATGATTATCATAATCTAGAAACAATTAAAGATAATGATTTTACAAACAAAGAAAAACATCACATAAGGAATGACACAAATACGCCACAAATCTCGCAGCAAAGAGAAAAATCAAACTACAAACCAAGATCTAGATCAAATAATGGACCTTACACCAGACAATTAACATATAATAACTCTGATTCTGGAACACACAATAGATCCACTTATAATAGAACACCACAAAACTACAATAGAGAAAGATGGAGGGAATATAATAGACATATATAATTTAATGATCCGTATCACTATAATAGAGAGGAATACGAACAAAGAGGGCACAATAGATACAAAAACCATATGCAATTTAATAGAAATTATAGGGAGAGGAACTACCCAGATAATCAAAGACCATACTATGAACAAACAAATGACTATTGGGAGGAACCAAAATATTATAGGTCACAACATACATATTGTCATATTTTTTATGAATGGCCTTGTTCTTTGAGTATCGTTTGTTCCCTTTGCTCTTGCACCTATATCGACACACCTACTTCCCAACTTCCTATAAACGATGAACTCACCCTTATCTAATTGCTTGGTAATTGTGCCGCCTACTCTGAGCAACTGCACTCAAGCTTCAAGCCATTCTTTGATTCGGAATCTCTCTGAAACTACTGCTCCCAGCATCTATCGTGTGACGTCACACGCCACCGGAAGTGCACTCGACTTCGTCTCTCAGCTTAACTGTTAGCCGCATCTCGCTCCAGACAACTTTGCTAACTACAACTGGACTTTGTCCCACTTACTACCTTCATCCTTACCGGTAAGCGACCAAACAGAGTTATATTTAGAAGTCATACCGGAGCTCAGCTGAAATAATAAATGTTACTTTGGGAATCATTCTACATATGCTTCTAAACTGTTGTTACTGGATACTAGATGTGACTAAATACCAACTGTTTGTAATATATTAGTTAAACAGATAATTGACAAAGAGATCTCTCCTAGGTTAGTAAGGAAATTCTACGATGCTGGTATATTAATTATTTTTCTTGCAAGAATTTAGGGCTTCCATGCTTTATTCTTTGTTATCATCAGCAATTACTCAACTACTGGTTAAGCTGTTTTTACCCTGTGCAAAGAAGTAATATTCTTCCATCTCAGAAGTGAAAGCAGCATTACCGTATATTATCTGAAAGGGGATTGTAGAGACACCACAGTTACCACATTCCTATTCACCTATGTGGGAAGTGCTCTCCATCACCCATCCAACACATAAAAATTAACCTGCAGCTGAGGTCCTTATCAACCTCTATTTTTCTCAAATTTAGGGGAAGAATTAATCCTTACACTAATACCAAGCCCTTGAACATGGACCCAGCAGGATTAATCAGCCATGTGGAGGCACTCACATTGACTGTAGAAAATTTAACTAAGGGAATGACTGCCTTACAAACAGAGAACACCTCTCTTAAACAGTACATTAACGACAAAATTGACACACTTAAGGTTACTTTAAGTACCCACGAGCCACAGCCCAACCCTCCTCAACCTTTCTCAGGTAACCGCAATGAATTTAGAGAATTTAAAAATTCTTGTTACCTATACTTTCAGTTAAAACCAAAAACCTATCCCAATGACCACTTAAAGGTTCTCACCACTATTTCTTATTTACGGGGAGAACCACGCATATGGGCTAATTTTTTCTTTGAGACTGATGACCCAATTCTTTATTCACTCGAACAATTCTTTAAAGCTATGGCACAACTCTATGATGACCCTTTTAAGCAGCTCTCAGCTGAAACAGCCATGCGCTCCCTACGCCAAAACAAGAGACAAGTCGAGGAATATATAACAGACTTTAAAAAATACTCCGCTGATACCCTCTGGAATGACTTGTCCTTGCGAAATCAATTTCGCTTGGGCTTGTCTGACGCCTTAAAGGACGAACTTGCCAGACAACCATTACCTGACACCCTTGACCAACTTATAGATCTATCCATAACCTTAGATAGACGTATTAGAGAACGACGATCTGAAAGACGTTACCCAGACACAGTACAAAAACACCCACAACTCTACCACACTCCCACACTGCCATCCAAATCTACCACCAAGTCATCATCAGTTCCAATGGAACTTGGCTTTATAAGAGGACCTTTAACCCCACAGGAAAAACTCAGGCGTAAGGCTAACGACTTATGCATGTACTGTGGGGGATTAGACCATACCATCAGAGAATGTACCCAATTGCAACGTAAGAATGGTAAGCATAGGAAGGTACAAATATGTTTTTCCCTAAAACATTCACAAACTAACCATTGCTCTCTACCTATTCTGTTGCAGTGGGAACATCAGCGACTGCAGACCCAAGCAATACTTGATTCTGGTGCCAGCCACAACTACATTGACTTTGACTATGTACACTTAAATAAAATACCGTTACTTAAAAAGTTAAACCCAAGTCTCCTTCGTTTTGTAGATGGTAAAGAAATTTCCACTGGTCCAATAACACATCATACTATTCCACTACGCATAACCACTGATACACATCATACCGAATTTGCCTCTTTTGATGTAATACCTTCACCCCTTTTCCCTGTAATTTTAGTGATTCAATGGTTCAAAAAACATGATCCCACTATTATTTGGTCTAACTCCACCGTCTCATTTAATTCCTCCTATTGTAAGGACAATTGCCTTTTCCATGAACAGCTGCTTCTCACAGAACCTGTCTCTGTACCTCAAGAATATATCCAATTCACTGACGTTTTTAGCAAAAAGGACTCAGAGGTTCTACCACCCCATAGGACATATGACTGTCCTATAGACCTACTACCAGGTGTAGACATACCATATGGCCATATATTTCCTCTGTCTGATTCTGAACTACAACATCTCAAGACTTACCTAAAAGAAAACTTAGAAAAGGGATTCATACGTCCCTCTACCTCTCCTGCAGGTGCGGGGATATTCTTTGTTAGAAACAAAGACCAATCTCTCAGACCAATCATTGACTACAGAGAATTAAACAAACGTACCATAAAAAACAGATACCCTCTACCCGTAATCCCTCAACTAATAGACAGATTGAAAGATGCTTCTTTCTACACTAAATTAGACCTCAGAGGTGCCTATAATTTAGTTAGAATCAAATCAGGACATGAATGGTTGACAGCTTTCCGTACTCGCTACGGTTTATATGAATACACAGTAATGCCTTTTGGTCTATGTAATGCCCCTGCCACATTTCAATATTTTATCAATGATATATTCAGAGACTTACTAGATCTCTTCGTAGTAATTTACCTCGATGACATTTTGATATATTCTCCCACTCTTGAGGAGCATATAAAGCACGTCAAAATTGTCTTAACACGTCTTAGAGAAAATTCCCTCTATGTGAAATTAGAAAAGTGTATTTTCCACTCAAAAAGGATCAATTTCCTGGGTTATGAAATCACCCCAGATGGTATACAAATGGAAGGTAATAAGGTAGCTGCTATTCTCAAATGGCCAGCTCCGACAACTAAGAGGGATGTTCAGAGGTTTATGGGCTTTGCTAATTTCTATCGCAAATTTGTAAAAGATTTTGCTGCCCTAACCAGACCACTAACTAACCTCACTAAAAAGGAGGGAAGGTTCATATGGAATGAACAATTACAACAAATCTTTGACTTCTTAAAATCTGCATTTACATCAGCTCCAATTCTACGATTTCCCGATCCTAAACTCCAGTTTATTCTTGAGGTAGACGCCTCAAATTATGCACTTGGAGCTATATTGTCCCAAAGACGAACTAGCACCGAACCCCTACATCCAGTTGCCTTCTATTCCAGGGTTATGACCTCTCCTGAATTGAACTACCCGATAGGGGATAAGGAACTATTGGCAATTAAGGCATCATTGGAACATTGGAGGCACTTACTCGAAGGTACTGAAATACCAATCTTGATATATACTGATCACAAAAATTTGGAGTACCTCAAAAGCAATCGGACTCTCTCTGCACGACAGGTACGTTGGAATTTATTCCTTGCCCGTTTTAACTATCTCATCACCTATAGACCTGCTTCTAAGAATAAAAAGGCTGATGCTCTTTCTCGCCAATTTCCTCAACCACTTATCCATCCTGAAGAATCTTCTCTAATCCCTCTAGAACGTTTTATAGGACTCTCTGTAACCCATACTAAGCTTTTCAGAGCTGAACAAATGAAAGATGCCACCCTACCCAAATCTGCCCTGAACCAATATTCCGATGGGTTATACCATCATCATGACAAGGTTTACGTACCCCCTGTCCTTAGGGAACAAGTCTTAAGCACACTTCATGAGTCACTACTGGTTGGACATCCAGGCATCTACAAGACTCAAGAACTCCTTTCTCGTTTTTTCTGGTGGCCTAATCTTTTATCAGATACAGCCAATTTTGTAAAGACTTGTAAGGTTTGTGCTGTCTCAAAATCCTCTAGGACCTCACCTACGGGGAAATTGATACCCCTACCCACTCCGGAACGTCCTTGGTCAGATATTGCCATTGATTTCATTGTCGATCTACCAATTTCTAGCAGACAGAACACTATCCTAGTAGTTGTAGATCTATTTAGTAAGATGGCTCATTTTATACCCTTCCATAAACTACCTACTACACTTGAGACGGTCACTTTACTCCTCTCTCATGTCTTCAAGTTACATGGACTTCCAACTACCATTACCTCTGATAGAGGGACTCAATTCACCAGCAGACTGTGGAAGGAATTATGCCGCACTCTCCGTATCACCAGCCGCCTCAGTACTTCATTTCACCCACAGACTAATGGTCAAACAGAAAGGACTAATCAATGGATTGAGCAATACCTCCGCTGTTTCATTTCAGCTCAACAGGATAATTGGGTAGACCTCTTACCTCCTGCTGAGTTCGCTTTCAACAACACCTACCACAGTTCCACCAAAGCTTCACCATTTTTTATCAACTATGGATTCCATCCCACTTTTCATTGGCAGAACTCTAACCAAAACACCTGTCCAGTGGTGAATGAACTGGTAAACACGATTTCGGATGCTTTTTCATTAACAACTGAAAATATAAAGCTTGCCAAGGAAAGATATAAACGCCACTATGATAAAAGACATTCACCATCCCCAGAATATCGACTGGGTGACTACGTTTGGCTTTCTACTCGTAACCTTCATCTGCCTTTCCCCTCCAAGAAGCTTTCCTCTACTTATATAGGACCATTCCCCATTGCTAGAATTGTGAATGCAAACGCTGTGACTTTGACCTTACCAGCTCATATGAGGACTCATCCTACCTTCCATGTTTCCCTCCTCAAACCCTATCGCACTCTCCGTCAACATTCTATACAGGATCTTCATCTACCTTCATTGCCTCTGCCTCCGGACGAATATGAGGTCCACAGTATCCTTGACTCTCGTCTCCTCAGAGGCTCTCTACAGTATTTGATACATTGGAAGGGTTACCCCGACTCGGAGGATTCTTGGGAACCAGCTGCTAACCTCTCAGCTCCCCGACTCCTTGCCCAGTTTCATAGCCGCCATCCTGACCGTCCTGCTCCTGATCCCCGGAGTTGATCATTTGGGGGGGGATCCTGTCATATTTTTTATGAATGGCCTTGTTCTTTGAGTATCGTTTGTTCCCTTTGCTCTTGCACCTATATCGACACACCTACTTCCCAACTTCCTATAAACGATGAACTCACCCTTATCTAATTGCTTGGTAATTGTGCCGCCTACTCTGAGCAACTGCACTCAAGCTTCAAGCCATTCTTTGATTCGGAATCTCTCTGAAACTACTGCTCCCAGCATCTATCGTGTGACGTCACACGCCACCGGAAGTGCACTCGACTTCGTCTCTCAGCTTAACTGTTAGCCGCATCTCGCTCCAGACAACTTTGCTAACTACAACTGGACTTTGTCCCACTTACTACCTTCATCCTTACCGGTAAGCGACCAAACAGAGTTATATTTAGAAGTCATACCGGAGCTCAGCTGAAATAATAAATGTTACTTTGGTAATCATTCTACATATGCTTCTAAACTGTTGTTACTGGATACTAGATGTGACTAAATACCAACTGTTTGTAATATATTAGTTAAACAGATAATTGACAAAGAGATCTCTCCTAGGTTAGTAAGGAAATTCTACGATGCTGGTATATTAATTATTTTTCTTGCAAGAATTTAGGGCTTCCATGCTTTATTCTTTGTTATCATCAGCAATTACTCAACTACTGGTTAAGCTGTTTTTACCCTGTGCAAAGAAGTAATATTCTTCCATCTTAGAAGTGAAAGCAGCATTACCGTATATTATCTGAAAGGGGATTGTAGAGACACCACAGTTACCACATTCCTATTCACCTATGTGGGAAGTGCTCTCCATCACCCATCCAACACATAAAAATTAACCTGCAGCTGAGGTCCTTATCAACCTCTATTTTTCTCAAATTTAGGGGAAGAATTAATCCTTACACATATCATAATTATGATAAAGATAGACAAAACAGTGATTGGAGGGTAAACACATCCAATCGCTTTGAACCATTAAACGCTGACTTTCAACAAAACAATGAGTATCATTTTTTAGAGATTACTCATCCAACACCAGGAACCTCCAAAAGCACAGAACACAACACAGACCCACCCCTAAGAAAAAGAACAAGAGAGGCACCAGAGGAGGTAGAAAGGGAAAGGGACATAAAAAGAGTGAAATAACATCAACATCTGGGATCTTCAATATAAGTGACAAAACACTGAACGAGGAAGAAAAAAAGAGTACTTAATCTAGGTCTTAATTTTGCACCGTCAACAACACTAAATAAATTCAATACACATATCAACATAAATCAATATGTAAGAAAGCTTACTCTTAAAAGGTATTTCCTTAAAACCCCTATAGAGAGGAACTGGCAAAAACCTACACAAACCGATCCCACCTCTAATGATAATATTGTCTTCAAACATTCAAAACTGAAACCTAAAACAACTTTCTATCCAGTAACTGAGAAAGGGAAGAATCTGGAAATGTTTGAAAAACTGGTGAAAGAGACATCAAAAAAAGCTAACATCAAAAATAAATATAATAACAATTTGACGATAAAAGAAAAAAAGAGTATTAAAAAAACCTTCAATCTGATGAGAATATAAGCATTAAACCCGCCGACAAAGGGGGAGGAGTTGTGGTTATGAATAGGGCACAGCATATTGGGGAGGCACATAGACTATTGGGAGACACAAACACCTACGAAATACTAAGCCTAGATCCGACAAAGAAATTTACATCAAAATTAACCAAAATACTTGATATGGCTAGAACTAAGAACATCCTAAACAATAAAGAATACAAATTTTTAACACCTAAACACGTTAAAATCCCCATATTTTATTACCTACCTAAGGTACATAAGAGTTTAACCAACCCCCCCGGAAGACCCATCATTTCGGGGATAGACTCATTAACTTCTAATTTGTCCCAATACTTAAACGAATTCCTTCAAGTTTATGTTAAGAAATTACCCTACTTAAGAGATACCACAGAGATTCTACAAATCCTTAATGATATGAAATGGGAACATAACTACACACTAGTAACATGTGATGTCACTTCTTTATACACCACCATAAACCATGAATTTGGTATTCAATCTGTCAGAACTTATCTAGAAAAAGATGCAACTTTGTTGAAAGAACAGAAAGATTTCATATTAGAGGGTATTGAATTCATTTTGAACCAAAATTATTTTTCATTTGATGGAAAGTTTTATCTACAAAAGAGTGGGACTGCTATTGGGTACAAGATTTGCACCCAGCTATGCGAATCTCTTCATGGGAGATTGGGAAGAATCTTTCTTCCCTCAGCATAGGCTGGGTGCAAATCTTGTACTCTATAAAAGATATATAGACAATGTTATATTTGTGTGGAAAGGGGAGGAATCAGAGTTGAAAGAAATGTGTGATGACATGAATAGGAATGATAGGAACATTAATTTCACATATACATATAGTAAAAATAAAGCTATCTTCCTTGATCTAGAAATTGAAGTGACAGATGACCAAATTATTACATCGACACATTTTAAAAAGGTAGATGGTAACAATTTCGTGCATTATAAAAGCTGCCACCTGGAGAGGTGGAAGAACAATATTCCCAAAGGGCAATATTTAAGAATTAAAAGAAATTGCTCCAGACACACAGATTATGAAAAACAAATATCAATCCTAGAGAACAAATTTAGAGAAAGAGGTTATGACGAAAGAATTATGAATCTGGCAAAGGAAGAGGTAGACAAAATAGAACCTTTTGACATATAATAATACCGACAAATGTGCCACAAATTATGAAGAGAAACCAGACACCATAGAAGTATCATTTATTACAGACTATAATTGTAATAAAAAATTTTAACAAAACATTGGCACTTAGTACAAGCGGATCCAATAATAGAAGATAAAGTATCTGCATATCCTAAAATAATTTACAGAAGAGCAAAAAACCTGAAAAGTACTCTAGCACAGAGTGAATTAAAACCCCTAAAAAGAAATAGCTATGAGGCAAGTTTGAAAGGAAAGAAAATATCTGTTTTTTTCCCATGTTTTGGATGCCGCTCATGTAAACACAGTTCTAAATTGAAAGAAATTGATGTGAATAACTTCGTTTAAAATTGGGGAAACTATAAGGTGCCAAGACAAAGGGGTGGTCTATATCATTGAGTGTTCTTGTAAAAAATATTACAGAGGAGAAACCACCAGGACCCTCCGTGAGAGGATTAGAGAACACCTTTCATGCATAGATAGAGGGAACCTTGACACGCATGTCTACTCACATTTTAAAGAGAGCCATGAGAACAATCTCAAGCATTTCAGATTTTGGGGTTTAGCCAAAGTAAAATCAAATTGGAGGGGGGGGTAATTTGGAAAAGCAACTCCTGAAATTAGAAGCTAAAATGATCTACAATATGGATACCTTATACCCAACAGGGTTGAATTCCGAGTTAGACATTTCCCCTTTTCTATAGGTAAAACAGAATATTGACATAGTTTTTTTATAACCCTTTTTCACATACATATATCCAATTTATTTAATTAATGTCCCTACCCACATATGTAAACATCCTTTTAGAGTCTATGCATAATATATGTATACATCCCCTTTGCCACACTGTCAGAACTCGCTCTAGATTATATACCACTTATAAAATATGCACTTCTCTTGTTTCCAATAGGATTTTATTACAACATCTTTTATTTCCTTTGACTTTATTATGGGAACCTTGTATATTATAAGACACGTCTGGGAATATAAACAACACTTTATTTTACAACCATCTCCAATATTGAATAAACAGTTTGTTTCCTCCTATTATGGAACTATGTGTTAGTTAATGATGGAATTCCACCTCAAACATTTCAACACCTTATCTGTGTACTCCACCTTTAATTGATTGTTTAAGATAGCCAATCAGATTAACTGCAGGCATTTAAATATTCTTGTAGCAGCACAGACTAACATGTCTTGATAAAGCCTAAGGGCGAAACGCGTTGACTTGACACTGTGCTTTCTGCTATTTTATCCTACCTTTGATGTTATTTGATAACATTACTGTGTTCTGAAGGACTTTTATTTGAACTTTTATTATTTACTGTGCCTGCTAGCACCAACATACCAACACAGGATTTCCCAGTCGCTACTAGCGACCGCACAGCTAATCATCACTAAGAATTTCCTAGTCGCTGTTAGCGACTGCCAAGTCTTTCAACAAAGGACCTTTTAGTCGCAATTAGCGACCGCAAAGATTTGTTCAAGCATTTAAAGATCCTCCAGTCGTTACGAACGACTGCCAAGTCAAATACTTAAAGGATCCATCAGTGGCTTCTGGCAACCATAAGAACTAACATCACCCAGCATTTCTAGTCGCTACATAGCGACCGCAAAGTTCACAAGTAAGGCTTATAAAGTCTGTACAAATCTTGATGGTCTGCACCGCTTAATAATAAGCACAAAGAAATATCATCAGTTAATTATTGTGACCGCAAAGATTCTTTCAATATCACACAGGACTTCCTTCCCTACTAAGGAATAGGGGTTGTTACGAGAACATCAAACGTCACCGCAAAACATGACGTCAGAGGGGTCACGTAAGAGCCGTACAAAAAGGCGCATTCACTACCAGTCGGTAACGCCAAGCTATACACATTTGGCAATCACGGCCTCCCATTAAATTAGCTTATTTGTTTCTCCTGACTTGCTATCGGCAAGCAAAAGACTCTCCTTATTGTTTTGGGATTTAAACATTTTCTAAAAGCGCAAGTACTGACTGTTTTTGTTTTCATTTTATGGGTTTATTTAAAGTTGCTACTGTTTAAGGGAGACGTCCCTTTATTTTAACGTTGCATTGTTTTAGATTTTGTTATCGTCTAGTTTGTAACAATTCTTGATACAATATTTTAAATAAATTGTTATATTGGAACTATCCATTGATACATTTTATATGCCTCAGTTTACCTTTATACATTGAATACATTAATCTATTAACATTATTAGATAATTAATCTTTTATTTTGGAGATTGCATTCACGATATTCACTTTAATAATTTTGGTGTTGGATACAATACACTATATATCTTTATACACTTATACCCTTGCTTCTAGCGCTTATAATTTCCTTTTTTCTGTGTGTGTATGTGCATCTGTATGTGAGTATGTATTTGTGCATCTGTGTGTGAGTATGTATGTGTGCATCTGTGTGTGTGTATGTGCATCTGTGTGTGTGTGCATCTCTGTGTGTGTGAGTGTACGTGCATCTGTGTGTGAATAGTGCATGTTGGCACACATCTGCATGTGCTAATAGGAAATCATTTTAATCATTTTAAAAAGTACTAAAACACCATCCTACTTAATTACAGTTTTAAAATTGATTGTAAATGTACTGATGAGGCGGTTTGTGGCATTTCATAGATTACATAAACATTGAAAACCCTGTGAAAATGTTGGAAAGGCAACAACTAATTTGATAATTTTGCACATGTGGTTATGTTCTGAAGTAGAACCCTATGAGAACAAAGTTATTGCCACAGATAATATTGCAAACATTTGATTTAGATTATTAATATTTTTTATTAAGTCTACCCATTAAATTAAAGGGATGTGAAACCCATTTTTTTTTCTTTCATGATTTACAAAGAACATGCAATTTTAAATAACTTTCCTTTGTTAAAAAATCTTAATAGACAGCTGCTGATTGGATGCTGCTCATAGATGCCTTGTGTGATTTGCTCATCCATGTGCTTTGTTATTTCTTCAACAAAAGATATCTAGAGAATGAGGCAAATTAGATAATAAAAGTAAACTGGAATGTTGTTTAAAATTGTATTCTCTATCTGAATCATGAAATAAACATTTTGGGTTTTATGTCCCTTTAACTTGCAAAATATCGAAATATTTCTTCAAAATAATAACTAATGGTACTTGAAAATTATTTTGAAAATAATGGAAGAAAGGTAACTCTTGAAAGCTTGTCATTTACTATGCAATGATAGTCCAATAAAAAAGTATTACTGCAAACTGCAATACTCTTAATATTTATATAGATATTCAACTACTGGACTTATATGGCTTCTACTACAATATATATATATATATATATATATATATATATATATATATATATATATATATATATATATATATATATATATATATATATATATATATATATATTTTAGGGCTGGGCGATATGGGCAAAAATGATAATCATAGATATTGACGGCAGATAAGAACCATAGGCCCATTATGGGCAAAAATGAAAATCATAGATATTGACGGCAGATAAGAACCATAGGTCCACGCTATTTTGGACCCAAAAAATTGCGATTTTAATTACGTTTTTCTTATAAATTACTATAACACCTTAATTTTTCAATAAAACGTTTATTTAACACTACATAATCTTAATGTACATGTTTCTCAATGTCCAATACACTCTGGGAGCATAAAAATACAAACTACAAAATAGTTAAAATAAAATTAACTGCCTGTGCTGTGGTTACATAGTAGACACTTGCCAGCTCTTAGGTCTTCTGACACAACATTGTCATATTTTTCAAAAATAAAACAGAGAATACAATACTAAACATTGGAATTTGGAAGTGGAACCTGCCCTGGTTATGGCATTGGCATTGGCCATCCCTATAACATAATATATTATATTATTATTTACTAAATATTATATATTTAAAATCTGAGAATAACATAAATAATATATAACTTGAAAAATTTGTATTGTTTACTGATTGGTTAGGTTTTTGGATAAAAAAACATCTGATTATGTAGTACTATTTTGGATTTCAAGCATTACTGCTGGTGGTGGACTGGTTAAGGTTAATGTTTGAAATCCAAAATGGTAATACATAACATTGACAGGTCACCACATTTCCTCCTGTGCTAAACACCCCCTCTGATGGCGAAGTTGTTGCAGGAACACACACATATTTTTGTGCAAGCTTGCTCAATTTGGGAAAGTTAATCTGATGTAGTTTCTAATTTCCACCATTTCAGAGGATTTGTCTCACTTTCAATGGAGGGAGGAAGCAGGATTGCTGTTCAGCTCTGATGCTATGGCTTCTTCAATTTGCAGAGATGATGCAGCGGACTCAGTCTTGAAAAAGCTTCCTAAGACTTTATTGCTTTCTTTGCAGTAGGAGGACCATCTGCTGCAGTTGCTGGCACTGTGTCTTCTACATCTTCTACATTTACAATTACTTTGCATGGGGGACTGCTGATTGCTTGAATTGGCTCCTGCACAACTTGCTGCTCAGACACAATGGCCATATTAGACATCACCCTGGCCTTGATGCTTGGAATTTTATCCACATTTATGTAGCTTGTCTTGAATCGTGGATCAAGGAATGATGCCATATCTAGCAGATCTTGAGTATCTTCTTCATAATTTCTATCCATATATTCAAGAATTTTGGATTTCAGTGTCTTGGTCAGGTCAGAATCAGCTTCTTCCAGAGCAGTATCTTTGTGTTTAATAGATGCAGAACTGGTTTCAGATATGATACACTGACGTAGTTCTCTCCAGAAAGGGCATCCGTGAACTTGACCCAGTGCCTTACTCACAGATTCAAAAACATCAGTGTCCTGCTATTGTGGAACCAGATGTCTGTTTTTTCTGTCTGCAGAGAGAACCTGAGTCAATGCTCTCTGTTGCTCTAAAACTCTCTCTATCATCTGATGTCTTTAGATCCACCTTGTTGGGCACTCTGTTATAAGTGAATGCTTTGGCAGTTGAAGTTCTTCCTGGGCTTGAGTTAGTGCCATCTTCTTTTTCCAGCTGTGTGAAAAATGTCAAAACATTTCATGCACAAGCCTGTGGCTCTAGAAATGTGAGGCTCATCTTTCACTGCATTTTCAATTGCAAGATGCAACCTGTGCCCAAAACACTGTAATCTTGTCTATTTATTCAGAGCGACACCCTTGGCGATGTTTGTGTCATTGTTTGTGGTGGTGATTGTGGTGATTGATACTTGTTGCTCCTCACAGAGTCCCCATGAGGCCAAAGCCTCTCTCAAACCTTGGCCCACATTGACTCCACTCCAGTGTGGTCAGAATCAGAAGGAAAGTATGATGTTTGCAAGCATAGACTTTTTATCTGAAAATCATCATTGATGAAGTGCACGGTTAAACTCATAATATATGGCTCCATTGTTTGGCTTGACCACATATCTGTTGTTGTTGCATATAGTAGTTCAATTGTTTTATCTCCGATTCAACTACCTCTTTGCATTTTTCATACATTTCTGGAATTGCAACTACTGAGACGTAATTGCGTGATGGCATTTGGTATCTCTTGTCAAGTGTGTGTATCATTTCTTTAAAGCTTTCTTTACTAACCGTGTATGCAGGCACCATGTGTTTGCATATATAATATGCAATAACGTTGGCTATTTCTGGTCTTCGCATATGGTGATGTGCTTTCAAATGCCTTTATGAATACCACAATATAAAACCTAATATTGTGTGGGGGAGGTGCACCAGTAATAATATAGCAATATCTCTCAAAAAATAAAATGTAACAAATATATATACAATGTGCAATATGTGCAAATTATAATAAGATATATATGTGAATAGTATATACGTGATGAAATAGATATGTGAGTAGTATATACGTGATAGACAATTGACAATATAATGAAATATTTTTTTTTTTATAATATTAAAATATATGTTTTAGCAGATACGAACAAACAACAAAATAAGATAAAAGTCTAAACTGTGGTGATAAAAGTCGTTATGGATCCATGACACGATAGATGGCAGCAGGTAGCACTCTTGAAGCAAAACGAAGATCAACAATAATGTCCTCACCTATGAGTAAAGGATTAAACTTGTCCTGATAGGCCACTCACCCCTTTATATGGATCCTGAACAGCAGAGACCGATATCTCTGATGAAGCGCATGTGCTCATGCGCGAAACGCGTAAGTTTGGAGCTTACCTTGCATCCAGAAAGCCTACTCTGCAATAAACCTATTTTCTGATACCTGGACTCAGCTTTCCTTCTTCCTCATCTTGTATGCATCCGGCGGCAGGAGGATCCGCCGTCAGCTGAGTCCTACGATTGAAACGGCACACTGCACCACTTGAGTCTTCAAAGGGTACTCACTCTTCAGCCCCGCTGTCGTCATCATACAGACGTCTGGATTCTAACCCCACAGGGACCCGTAGAGCCGCACAAGACTAGAGCGACGCGCTCACACCACCAACGAGAGGAGAGTCTCTTGCCAGTGAGGTCATCAAGACCCGACACGCACAGACGCCGAGTACGGGCGAACAAGCGGACACACTGAGGGAGAGCAGATGACCTAGGGACCACATAGGAGGATCTACTCCAGGTCGCAGGCACACCTTGTCTCCATTAACCTCAAGAATCTCACACTAGCAATCCGGCTCCATAATCGGGTCCCTCCCAGGAACGACTTCCTTCACGAACAGCTATTCAAGCGGCCTAGGACAGAGACTGTCATCAGTGAGTACCCCTCTTTGTATTTGCATACATATTTGCACTGTGCACGATGTCGGTGATCCTGACTATCTAATGATACACCTTAAAGAACTCAGACTTTCCATCTAACACAAACTAAGATCTGAGATCACATAGATCTAAGGGGTACAACATATGGAGTTGCTTTAACACCTACCCCCCTTGTGAACCTGAGTCCACATACTGGCTAAACACCTATGAACAGTGTATCTCCATCAAAGAGGAATTTTCCTCGTTTAACAACATTGATCTTATTAGAACTGTTTCATCGTCATTGACTTTCTTTGCAATATCACAAGCGGTTTGGCTACTTACAATTTCATTAATCACTGAGCAGGAGTCCTAAATTAGCCGAATGTATTTTACAAACTAAACCATTACCAACCTTAGATATTTAAGTCTTAGACTAATAAGGGCAGGACACTGCCACTCTGTCAACTACTTTTTCAGCTACTTTTTTAGCTGCTATTTGCTATTTACAGCTTTATTGCATATACTAACTTTATGTACTGGTACAACAATTAAGTATTAGACCAGCACAAACAGCATTACACATTTTTCTAACTACTGCACATCTGAAGCATAAATAGCACCTATACACTAGTACCCAGACTGCTAACAATATCCCAAGTACATTGTGCCAACTTCACTTTAAGAAACTGGTTCTCTCTGATCCCTACCTAGGATCTTTATCCCCTTTAAAGTTTCTTAAAATTAAGAATAGGCTTTCTATACACACATTGTTTTGTATTAGCACATTAAGCTTATCTAAGCTATTAGACATATTAGCTTACCATTATGGCAGAAAGTAACACTCTCACAGGAGTAGTAGACACAGACCGAAGAAAACTCATAATGAGTACAGCACTAAAAGGTAACTCCACTAGAACAGATGAACCATTGGAGAGGGATCTAACTAACATTTTCTCTAACCTAGAAAACATTAAATACAAAGAAAGCAATCTTTGGTGGGATATAGAGTTCTTAGAACTCTATATCAACGAAAGAAAAGTCCCTAGGGGGCTTAGGATGAAGAAATATCCATCCTTTGCTCGACACAATCAAAGCTTCATGGATGAATGGAATAATAATTTGACCAACTGCTCCATCATCTTGATGAAGCAGCTGCTCAAACATAAGAAAGAAGAGAGGGATCTCCTATTAACACATATAGAAGAGACCTTAGAGTCTCTTAAACCATTTGAACAGACTAAGAAATATATAGATTACAAAACACAATTGGACTCAACCATTGTAAGTTCTGTGTTCTTCTTGTAAATCAGAATTAAATCGTCTATAAACCTACCGTATATAACTACTTTGTCCTCGAGGGCCAGTCCACCCCCAAAAAGATAAAGATGTTCGAAGTACCCCATATACAAGTTTGCATATGAGGGGGCAAACATATACACCTGCAGGCAATTTCCTCACCTATGAGTAAAGGATTAAACTTGTCCTGATAGGCCACTCACCCCTTTATATGGATCCTGAACAGCAGAGACCGATATCTCTGATGAAGCGCATGTGCTCATGCGCGAAACGCGTAAGATTGGAGCTTACCTTGCATTCAGAAAGCCTACTCTGCAATAAACCTATTTTCTGATACCTGGACTCAGCTTTCCTTCTTCCTCATCTTGTCTAAAAGATAAGATGAAAGGAGGTGCCTAATAGTTTGATAACGTAGAGAACAAAGTGAGTTTGATAAAGGACCAGCAGGGTACTCACAAATAGACATGTGCGGTTCGATTCGTTCCGATTTGTTTCGGACGAATTTGTTAAATTCGGAGATTCGGATCGATTCAAATTTCTGAATTACGGTAGTACCGAATCTACCGAATAAATCCGAATTAGTTCGGATTTATTCGTTACATTCGGATGGCCATGGATTACACTAGTATTGTACAGTATATTAGGTTATATCACTCTGCTATGGGTTACACCTAATATACAGTACATAATACTAGTCTAATACACAGCACATCCCACCTAACAAATACCAAATTTCCGAATCAAACCGAATCCAGCAGAATTTATTCGAATCCGAATTCGAATTGATCTGAACTGAAATTCGAAAACATCCGAATCGAACCGAAACAAATTTTTCCGCCGTGCACAAGTCTACTCACAAACATCCTTGCACATTCAGTGCAATAAAACGCAAGCCGAGGCTTCAGAGTTCTATTTTTTACCGAACCCTGCTCTGCCTTGCTATATTTGGGAGATTTGCCTGGCTGCCTGAACTACGTGGACCTATCGTAGGTCCTTCCTGATTGGCTGGTTCCCTTTCTCTGTCTGAGACGTCTACAGTGACAATTCCTGCCATAACCTTATGTTTCAGCTGGCCTGTTTAAGTCAGCCGAGCGGCTCTGAAGCCTCAGCTTGCGTTTTATTGCACTGGATGTGCAAGCATGTTTGTGAGTACCCTGCTGTTCCTTTACAGTATATCACACTCACTTTGTTCTCTGCGTTATCACACTATTAGGCGCCTCCTTTAATTTTGTCTTTTAGGACATTATTGTTGATCAAATGCTTTAATGATTGATTGATTGATTGATTGTTGCTGCTCAACTTTACCTTCACAGCTTTTTTCTGTTGTCTTTTCGCTGTCTGGGTTTTTTTTGCCATACATTATTCAAAGATTTCTTATGCCGCTGTTTAAGGTGCTGGAACAGGTTTGTTGTGTTACTTCGTTTTGCTGCAACACTCATTCCACAAATATTGCAGATTACTTGCTTCTGTGTCACATCATCTTTTCTGAATCCAAAAATATTCCCAAACAACTGATGTTGAATTTTTCTTTGGCACCAACAAGTCATCATCATCATTATTGTTGGACACGGACATCTCTTTAGAACTCATCTTTATTTTTATCTACCGCGCACACTACCAGCTTGCACAAAAAATGAGTAGATTTATACTACCACACACACTGCCTGTATCAGTAGGGTGGCACAATGAGAGACAAGAGACCACAGGCTTGCACTTGAATAGAAAGACAACAATTGAATTGGCTTGATGATGCAGTTAGCTGTTAGCTTTACTCTGATGATGCTAGTATAGCTTCTTCAAGTTGCAGAGATGACTCAGCAGAAGAAGAGACCACAGACTTGTACTTGAATATAAAGAAGACAACAATGGGCTGCTTGATGATGCAGTCACCTGGATTGAAGAGACCACAGGCTTGCTGCACTTGAATATAAAGATGACAACAATGGGCTTGATGATGCAGTCACCTTAATTGAGAGACTAGAGAACACAGGCTTAGACCTGAAATTAATTAAATATAAAGAAGACAACAATGGGCTTGCTCATCATCATGTTTATTTGACTGACTGAGGCAACACTGGTTTCACTGGAGGAGACTGACCTTGTAGTTGTAGAATACACTGGCTTTGGATGACTGACCTTGCTGTTGTAGAAGACACTGGCTTTGGATGACCGACCTTGCTGTTGTGGAAGACACTGGCTGAATGGCTGACCTTGCTGTTGTAGAAGACACATGCTTGCAGTGCACTTTCAGGATGACTTTGCTGTTGTAGAAGACACAGGCTGTAGAATGTGGATGGCCTTGCTATTGTAGAAGAAGAAACAGGCTGCAGGATGTGGATGACCTTGCTGTTGTAGAAGAAGAAACAGGTTGTGGGATGTGGATGACCTTGCTGTTGTAGAAGAAGAAACAGGCTGCAGGATGTGGATGACCTTGCTGTTGTAGAAGAAACAGGCTTGCAGTGAACTTGCAGGATGACTTTGCTGTTGTAGAAGACACAGGCTGCAGGATGTGGATGAGCTTGCTATTGTAGAAGAAGAAACAGACTGCAGGATGTGGATGGCCTTGCTGTTGTAGAAGAAGAAACAGGCTGTGGGATGTGGATGACCTTGCTGTTGTAGAAGAAGAAACAGGCTCCAGGATGTTGATGACCTTGCTGTTGGAGAAGAAGAATCAGGCAGCAGGATGTTGATGACCTTGCTGTTGTAGAAGAAACAGGCTGCAATCTGGAACTACAGGTGTTGGCTGACTTTGATGAACTTGATACTAGGAGACGACACACAGGCAGTCTTTGCTGTTGGTTGAACATAAAAGAGTTATAGAATAAAGTGGTGGGAGGGAGGAAAAAATAGACATAGAATGGTAGGGGAGTCAGGGGAGACAAGTTCTACTTTTTAGAAAGACAACAAACACAGCACACAGAAACAGTAATGGACTGGGAGGGACAGCCTAAAAAGTAAAAAACACTTTTTTTCTTCATTAAATTAATTTATTAAAAGCAATAGAGCATGCTATTTTAAACAACATTCACATTGAATTGACTTATATTAGCTTAGCTATTTTCTTATTTCTTAAACACAATTGGTTAGGCGTACTCAGAGCTGCTATTTTGTGCCTGCACATGCACAGGTTAATAGGGCATTGCACACATGACACAGTGAATGCATTGCACATTTAAGCCTCATGCTATTTTGGATATTTTGCCTCCCTAAAATGCATTAATGAATTTTTATTGTTGCAGCACTAGCCTAGCAGCAATGATAAAGAAAACAAACTGACTTGCATTGATTGCAGCTTACAATAAAAAAGGATAAAATATTTATTTTATTGCAAACAAATATTTTAAAATCTGACTTGCATTGCAGCAGCATCCATCCACCATAAAGAATGACAAAATAAAAAATGTATTTAACTAAATTTACTTTTTTGGGAACAGCAGAGATACTTTTTGGTATTAATTAGAAAAAATATATTTGTGGTATGGTACACTACTGGACTGCAAACTGGTATAGGTAATGGTAAGTGTAATTAAAAAACACTTAGAGGAAAAAAATACTAAACTTAAGATATTGTTGTGCACTGCACCACTGTGTATGATGATTGATGATCTACACTCAACTTAATTATATATTAAATATATAATAATTATCATATATCTAAGTATCTATCTCTATATCATCATCTATCATCTATCTAGTATTTATTTATATTATTAACAATATATTATTTACTATTCGAACATCCTACAAGCAACTTACTGAACATATATAATTAAAATATATTTTAAAATTGACCCAGACAGGGAATGTAATCAATGCTATGCGTCACAGAAGTTAATAAAAGAAAAAGGCACTTTAAAGTTTTTGTACACTACTCACTCTTGCGGTTTTTAAATCGAGGTTTTAAATTGCATATGCAATTAATCGTGCAGTCCTAATATATATATATCCCTTATTGATTGCACACAACAGTTAGCGCTGCACTCATAATGTAGCTTTGAATCAGCACAGAGTGGCATCTATTTATCAAGCTGTCAACCGCAAATACGCTGGAATTCCGCAGTGTATTTGTGGCGAGCCTGATTCGCCTTAGTTATCAAAGCCTACAGACTGGCAAAAGTAGAATTTAGTGACGTAACATACGATCCGCCGGACTCAGTCCGACACAGATCGATGCTTACGTCACTCCAGATGATCCGAATGCAAGTTCGGCACAATCTGACTACTTTTACTAGTTATCAAATAACTAGCAGGTACGCTCTGCACTTTTCCGGCCCAGCGTACCTGGTTTTCAATCCGCCGCGCTGGAGGTGGCGGATGCCATAGGAATCAATGGGAGTCTGAAAGCAGCGAAAGCTAATGTTCGCTGCTGCCCGATATCCCATTGATTCCTATGGTAATGTCTACACCTAACACCCTAACATGTACCCCGAGTCTAAACACCCCTAATCTGCCCCCCCTACACCACTGCCACCTACATTATACTTATTAACCCCTAAAGCGCATCTCCCGGAGCCCACCGCCACTAAATAAAGTGTTTAACCCCTAAACCGCAGCACCCGGAGCCCACCTCCACCTACATTATATTTATTAACCCCTAATCTGCCCCCTACATTACATTTATTAACCCCTAATCTGCCCCCGCTACACCGCCGCCACTATATTACATTTATTAACCCCTAAACCTAAGTCTAACCCTAACACCCCCTAACTTAAATATAATTTAAATAAATCTAAATAAATTATTCCTATTTAAAACTAAATACTTACCTATAAAATAAACCCTAAGATGGCTACAATATAACTAATAGTTACATTGTAGCTAGCTTAGGGTTTATTTTTATTTTACAGGCAACTTTGTATTTATTTTAACTAGGTACAATAGTTATTAAATAGTTATTAACTATTTAATAACTACCTAGATAAAATAAATACAAACGTACCTGTAAAATAAAACCTAACCTAAGTTACAATTACACTATAATTAAATTAAAGGGACACTGTACCCAAATTTTTTCTTTTGTGATTCAGATAGAGCATGCAATTTTAAGCAACTTTCTAATTTACTTCTATTATCAATTTTTCTTCATTCTCTTGATATCTTTATTTGAAAAAGAAGGCATCTAAGCTGAGGAGCCAGCAAATTTGTGGTTCAGAACCATGGACAGCAATTGTTTATTGGTGCTGCCCAATCAGCAAGGACAACCCAGGTTGTTCACCAAAAATGGGCCGGCATCTAAACTTAAATTCTTGCTTTTCAAATAAACATACCAAGAGAATGAAGAAAATTTGATAATAGGAGTATATTAGAAAGTTGCTTCAAATTGCATGCTCTAGCTGAATCACAAAAGAAAAAATTTGGGTACAGTGTCCCTTTAATTACCTACATTAACTACAATTAAATAAAATTATCTAAAGTACAAAAAAAACCCCACTAAATTACAGAAAATAATAAAATAATTACAATATTTTTAAACTAATTACACCTAATCTAATCCCCCTAACAAAATAAAAAAGCCCCCCAAAATAAAAAAGCCCTACCCTACATTAAATTACAAATAGCCCTTAAAAGGGCTTTTTGCGGGGCATTGCCCCAAAGTAATCAGCGCTTTTACCTGAAAATAAAAGTACAATACCCCCCCAACATTAAAACCCACACACCCAACCCTACTCTAAAACCCACCCAATCCCCCCTTAAAAGAAACTAATAGGGGGGCGGAGCTAACTGTGGAGCTGAATGGACGTGTATCATAAGAGCTCCAGCTAAATTATGCTAAAAAAGTAACCTTAGTGCCCATTCAAGCTCATATTTGACTTCAAAAGGGGGAACTCTGGATGCCCTTGAAACCTGCACAACCCAGCTCCAAACAGGGAATGATAGATAGACGGTTTCTCACTTTCAAGGAGCATGTTTTGCTGTGGAGACGTCTGAGAACGGCCATCTTTCTTCTTTAGCCTACGCAGCAATTAAAAGTGCAGAATGAACCCAGCTAAAGTCTAACCTACTGTATCCTGCACTAGGATAATTACTCATCCAGAAGTGGGAGTTAATGAGACAATCTCATTGAAATAAGAGACCCGCCACAACCATGGAGGTGCAGAACCTCGAAGCAACTCTGACTCGGCTGCTAGAGGATCATTTCGCAAAGCTCCACCGACTGATCAGGGTAAGCTTTACTGAACAACATGTCTTGTCAGAGCAGGAGCGGGCCGACCTCATTGTTCCCCAACAGAGCATGGGGCAAACCACCGAGAGAGCCTTACTAGCAGATGGGGGAACGGAAGATGCTCTGATTCAGCGATCTAATGTGGCCACAGCTGAGCGCACAACCATGTCCCGGCAGCCAACTATAGGGAAAGTGAGTGAACCTGCGACTATGGAGGCTATGTGTCTTGAAGTGGGGGACAGGCAGCCCCTGAGAGAGGTTATCATCGCAAAGTTCTTACCGGCTATGGAAAATCACACAGGACTGCTGAACACTGATGTTAGCTTTGCCACAAATGTAAGTAAAGGGGCCCCAGGGCGGGGTGAAGCAGAGACGGTCTTTCTGGTTCCATCTGTGACAACGGCCTCAATTCCTATAACATGTCCAGTCATGGAATATCGCAACAACCTCAGTGATCGAGATCTAATGGCCCAATTTCTGAAGCCTGTGTTAGAGGGCCTTGCAGGCAGTACATTTCAGCCTTTTCGATCCCGGTGGCGGTGTGAGTCAAGTATTGCCCCGACATCCTTTTGACAGCTGAGGTACTTACTGCTTAAACTTCCTACTCCCGATAAAGACCTATGTGTCTGATTCATGAGGCAATCGTCGGGGGTTATATTAATATGCCTTATTAGAAGTTGGACATTTCTAAACCCAGCTGTTTTTACATTGACCGCACTGCAGTCTACTCTTTATGTTTTGTATAGCCTTACTTGTTGCTCTGAAGACCTATTTTAGAGCCCAGTCTGGATAATCTATATATGCAAGAGAAGAAAAATGCTTTGGCTATAATATAGGAATATGCCCTATCTGAGGGAGACTAGGCAGGAATCAAGCCTTTAATGTTTGTATTAATACTAGTAAGTCCTGGTTTTATATAAGGGGTCATTTGTCTTATGCACTATGTTTTAGCCAGAGGATGTAGCCCCCGCTACCTAGACATTTAGTGTTAAAATATATGACAATCATATTTCAGTGGTCTGTCTCCCTGGCTACATAACGGGTACTGCCCAATAAGGAGCTTATACTGGCTCATAGATATTAGTAGCATAACGTTATTGTGCACTTCATACAGATTGTTATTGTATATATGTTACCTGCATAATTACTGTAAGCATACTTCATGTTTATTGCTGCTCACAACCCTTATCCCAATGCTGTCTCACTATGCCATTATTTGTTACGGGAACTTTCCTTAAGTTCCTATGTCGATACCATTAGCTCAGGTTCATTCCTATTGTGTTACATTTTTAATATGCTAGTGTTAACATGTTCTATGTTCTGGCTCACCATACTAAGCGCCCCAAAAATAGGTGTTTCAAGCGCATAATAATACAGTCTGGGTCACCCCATTTTTCTTGTAGGTGGCATCCCAGGGAGCATGATATAGTCCCACCTAGGGTCAGCCCTGATAGTATTATTGTGGGACCTTGATGTTGCTCTATCTTGTAGTTTGCTTTGCCTATGCAGTTTGCCGTTGGCTATTTCCAATATAGGTTGCGGACATCTTATCTGTTTATCCTTCCCGTGGGTTAGGGGAGAGCCCTGGGGGAGATGTTTTCGTAAATTTGTGAAATTGATGTCATGGCAGCGATATTATAATTCTACCAACTGTGGGTCATAAGCACGACACTTTTAATGATAATTGTCATATCATCCTTATGAGTCTGTCCGCTCTGGGGGTGAGAGGGGGCCCTCAGTGGGGACGAGTATATTTCTAGCAGTGTCGTAACCTAAGTATCATTATTACACTTAGCCCAAGATAACAATTACATGATGTTTGTTTCTCCTTCTGGGCCAGTGGCCAGGGCCCTGAGGGAGTCCTTGTAAAGGAAGCATAACCCACGAACATACAAACGTTTTGTTAATTATCACGAGATCCCTAAGTTGCATACGGCAGCTGAACTTTGTACTACAAACACATCCACTCAAGACTGATCTTAGCTTAAACTATGCAATCTAGAGAGGCTATACAGCTAAGCCCCATAGTACGGTAGAAGGGCTCTCAGCCTTGCAGGATGCCCAGGTTTTTTGTTATGCGTTTTAGTTTTAAAGAAAGTTATGGAAATTATTTTATGCCTAGAACAAGCAACACCTATCTTTACCTCTTATACTCTGTTCAGCCTAACAACCCTTATGTTTATAGACATGAGATACCCAGCATTAGCCCACCTCCTCCCCCCCCTAAAGCAGAACCCACTCCAGGGTTCAAACTAGGCGGACTACTTTCGCCTCAATCTTTCTTATTTTATAAAATATGCGTTCTCACAGAATTGAATTTTATTGCTTATTCATTGGGTATGGAACTACGATTTATATAAAGTTGTTTTCCTGTGTGTTTAATGTACGTTATTCCTCCCTGGATATATTTGTATGAACTTCATGTTTACAGATACTTGAGCAGGGGTCCTGCGCGTCCCCAATTGTTACCTTTTTCTTTTAAATCAAATAAAAACTATTAAACTTAAAAAAAAAAAAAAAAAAAAGAAACTAATACTAACCCCTTGAAGATCACCTTACCTTGAGAGGTCTTTACCCAACCGGGCTGAAGTCCTCAACGAAGCCGGGCGAAGTGGTCCTCCAGACCGGCAGAAGTCTTCATCCAAGCCGGGCAGAAGAGGTCCTCCAGACGTCTTCATCCAGACGGCATCTTCATCCATCCGGCGCGGAGTGGCTCCATCTTCAAGACATCCGACGAGGAGCATCCTTCCTGGCCGACGACTACCCGACGAATGAAGGTTCCTTTAAGTGACGTCATCCAAGATGGTGTCTCTTCAATTCCAATTGGCTGATAGAATTCTATCAGCCAATCGGAATTAAGGTAGGAAAAATCCTATTGGTTGATGCAATCAGCCAATAGGATTGAAGTTCAATCCTATTGGCTGATCCAATCAGCCAATAGGATTGAGCTTGCATTCTATTGGCTGTTCCAATCATATTGTAATTATTTTATTATTTTCTGTAATTTAGTGTTTTGTTTTTTTGTACTTTAGATAATTTTATTTAATTTTATTTAATTGTAGTTAATGTAGGTAATTAATTTAATTATAGTGTAGTGTTAGGTGTAATTGTAACTTAGGCTAGGTTTTATTTTACAGGTACTTTTATATTTATTTTAACTAGGTAGTTATTAAATAGTTAATAACTATTTAATAACTATTGTACCTATTTAAAATAAATACAAAGTTGCCTGTAAAATAAAATAACCCTAAGCTAGATACAATGTAACTATTAGTTATATTGTAGCTAGCTTAGGGTTTATTTTATAGGTAAGTATTTAGTTTTAAATAGGAATTATTTAGTTAATGCTAGGAATATTTATTTAGATTTATTTAAATTATATTTAAGTTAGGAGGGGTTAGGGTTAGACTTAGGTTTAGGGGTTAATAAATTTAATATAGTGGCGGTGGTGTAGGGGGGCAGATTAGGGGTTAATAAATATACTGTAGGTGGCGGCGGTGTAGGGGGGCATATTAGGGGTTAATAAATATAATGTAGGTGGCGGAGGTGTAGGGGCGGCAGATTAGGGGTTAATAAATATAATGTAGGTGGCGGCGGTGTAGGGGGGGCAGATTAGGGGTTAATAAATATAATGTAGGTGAAGGGGGTGTAGGGGGGCAGATTAGGGATTAATAAATATAATGTAGGTGGCGGCGGTGTAGGGAGGGCAGATTAGGGGTTAATAAATATAATGTAGGTGGCGGCGGTGTAGGGGGGCAGATTAGGGGTTAATAAATATAATGTAGGTGGCGGTGGTATGGGGGGGCAGATTAGGGGTTAATAAATATAATGTAGGTGGCGGTGGTATGGGGGGGCAGATTAGGGGTTAATAAATATAATGTAGGTGGCGGTGGTGTAGGGGGGCAGATTAGGGGTTAATACATATAATGTAGGTGGCGGTGAGGTCCGTGAGCGGTGGTTTAGGGGTTAATAAGTATATTTAGTTGCGGTGGGCTCCGGGACCGGCGGTTTAGGGGTTAATAACTTTATTTAGTTGCGGTGGGGTCCGGGAGCGGCGGTTTAGGGGTTAATACATTTATTAGAGTTGCGGTGGGCTCTGGGAGCAGCGGTATAGTGGGTAAACAGTATAGTATAGTGTGGTCGTTTAGTGACAGGGTACCAATAAAGCTGCGAAAAAACCGAAGAGCAGCGAGATCAATGACTGTTAGTTAACAACTCATCGCACCGTACTTGGTGCGCGGCTTTTTGACAGATATTTTGGTAATTTTGGAGAACGTATTCAGGTCCGCTGCAGCGATGTTAGGCGATCTTAGGCAAGCGTATTGGTGCTGTTGAATGCAGGTAAGTTGACAGCTTGATAAATAGATGCCAGTGGCTTAATCTGATCCCACAAAAGTCAAAGTAGTGATTCATAAGTAATGAGGAGCTAAACTTCATTAGACATTATTAACAATAACATAAATAAATAATTGAAGAAAATAAATATTACCACGAGATTATAAAGATTATTTATATTATAATATTCACTCGCAGTACAAAAAATTCACATGTAAACAGAACTGCCACTAGACAGCCGCCACAATAACTATGTCTAGTTGTAGGAACTGATGCTGGTCCGCCTACAATAAATGTCCCCTGCATTTCTGACTGAGGCAAAAAAAACTGCACATGTGCAATTTGTAATGCTAACTGAAAAATATGAAACGTGCACTACTAAACTGTCACACAAGAAAACCACTAACTGGACAAGAAGAAAGCTGTGGGCGGAGCTTGCCGGCATTTTCATTTGCAAACAAACGATTATTTAAAAGTTTCATGTACTTCTTACAAGCTTATAGATGTACAGAGCTTGATAGATAGGCCCCAACGTAGTAATTTTATAGTATTTTGTTTGATACATGGTGCAGCATTAGATGTTATTTATTTCAGGGAAAATTGCACAATATTGTGAGCTTACACTTTATAAGAGGTATGGAAGAAACCTCATAAGCACAATTTCCTTCTTTGTCTTCTTTGATTTGTTGGAGGAGGGGGGGAAGCAGTCATTCCCTTTTATTGGATAAACAATAATTAACTAGATCATGATTTAAAAGGTCCCATCCTGTTCAACTGCATAATTAATTACTTATGTAAATGCATGGTCTTGTGTTAAATGTGATCCCAGAGAGACTTTTAGTCTGAGTTCCCTTGCGATGGTTTACCAGTAATAAGTTAATATGGTCTTTTTGTGACTTTACAGTGCCCTTCCCAATAAAATGCTGGCTCTCTATTATTAGACTTGGTGACCACAGGAAATATCCCTCCCTACTAGTTACGCTCCTTTATAACAACTTTATAATCTTAACAAGATCTACACTTTATCAAATCAGCTAGTTTTTGGAATTAGTTGTATATACAATGCCTTGCAAAAGTATTCATTATGGCATTTTTCGTGTTTTGTTGCCTCACAACCTGGAATTAACATGGATTGTTTGAGGATTTGCATCATTTAATTTACAGAACATGCCCACAACTTTGAAGATGTTTTTTTTTTATTATTGTGAAGCAAACAACAAATAGGACAAAATAACAGAAAAAGTCAATGTGCATAACTACTCACCCCCCTAAAGTCAATACTTTGTAGAGCCACCTTTTGCGGCAATCACACCTCCAAGTCGCTTTGGATAAGTCTCTATGAGCTTGCCACATCTTACCACTAGGATTTTTGCCCATTCCTCTTTGCAAAACTGCTCCAGCTTCTTCAAGTTGGATGCTTTGCGCTTGTGAACAGCAATCTTTAAGTCTGACCATAGATTTTCTATTGGATTTAAGTCTGGGCTTTGACTAGGCCATTCCAACACATTTACATGTTTCCCCTTAAACCACTCAAGTGTTGCTTTAGCAGTGTGTTTGGGGTCATTTTCCTGCTGGAAGGTGAACCTCCGTCCTAGCCTCAAATCACGCACAGAGTGGTACAGGTTTTGCTCAAGAATATCCCTGTATTTAGCACCATCCATCTTTCCCTCAACTCTGACCAGTTTCCCAGTCCCGGGTGCTGAAAAACATCCCCACAGCATGATGCTGCCACCACCATGTTTCACTGTGGGGATGGTGTTCTTTGGGTGATTTGATGTGTTGGGTTTGTGCCAGACATAGCATTTTCTTTGATGGCCAAAAAGTTCAATTTTAGTCTCATCAGACCAGAGCACCTTCCTCCATACATTCCGGGAGTCTCCCACATGCCTTTTCGCAAACTCAAAACATGCCATTTTGTTTTTTGCTGAAAGTAATGGCTTTCTTCTGGCCACTCTGCCATAAAGCCCAACTCTATGGAGCGTACAGCTTATTGTCGTCCTATGTACAGATACTCCAGCCCCTGCTGTGGAACTCTGCAGCTCCTCCAGGGTTACCCTAGGTCTCTGTGCTGCCTCTCTGATTAATGCCCTCCTTGCCCGGTCCGTGAGTTTTGGTGGGCGGACGTCTCTTGGCAGGTTTGCTGTTGTGCCATGTTGTTTCCATTTGGTTATGATAGATTTGATGGTGCTCCTGGGGATCATCAAAGATTTGGATATTTTTTTATAACCTAACCCTGACTTGTACTTCTCAACAACATTGTCCCTTACTTGTTTGGAGAGTTCCTTGGTCTTCATGGCAGTGTTTGGTTAGTGGTGCCTCTTGCTTAGGTGTTGCAGCCTCTGGGGCCTTTAAAAAAAAGGTGTGTATATGTAATGACAGATCATGTGACACTTAGATTGCACACAGGTGGACATCAATTCACTAATTATCGCCTAGAATACGAGTTTTGCCTTAGCCTTAAAAAGCAGCGTTGAGAGGTCCCAACGCTGCTTTTTAACGCCTGCTGGTATTACGAGTCTGGCAGGTACAGGTGTACCGCTCACTTTTTTTCCGCGACTCGAACATACCACATATCCACTTACGTCAATTGCGTATCCCATATTTTCAATGGGATTTTCCTAACACCGCTATTACGAATCTTGGAAAAACTGAGCAGTACAGCCTCTCCTGTCAAGACTGTTACCGCATTTAAATTCAGTAGTTAAGAGTTTTATGGGCTAACGCCGTAACATAAATCTCTTAACTAAAGTGCTAAAAAGTACACTAACACCCATAAACTACCTATTAACCCCTAAACCGAGCCCCCCCCCCCACATCGCAAACACTTAAATAAATTTTTTAACCCCTAATCTGCCGACCGGACATCGCTGCCACTTTAATAAATATATTAACCACTAAACCGCTGCACTCCCGCCTCGCAAACACTAGTTCAATTTTATTAACCCCTAATCTGCCATCCCTAACATCGCCGACACAACCCACATTTATTAACCCCTAATCTGCCGCCCCCAACGTCGCTGACACTATACTAAATTTATTAACCCCTAAACCTAAGTCTAACCCTAACCCCCCCTAACTTAAATATAATTTAAATAAATCTAAATAAAATTACAATTATTAACTAAATTATTCCTATTTAAAACTAAATACTTACCTATAAAATAAACCCTAGGATAGCTACAATATAACTAATAGTTACAATGTAGCTAGCTTAGGGTTTATTTTTATTTTAGAGGCAACTTTGTATTTATTTTAACTAGGTACAATAGTTATTAAATAGTTAACTATTTAATAGCTACCTAGTTAAAATAAATACAAATTGACCTCTAAAACTAAACCTAAAAACTAACGCCTAGATTTAGAGTTTGGCGGTAGCCGTCAAAACCAGCGTTAGAGGCTCCTAACGCTGGTTTTTACCGCCCGCTGGTATTTTGAGTCAGTCAGGAAAGGGTCTAATGCTCACTTTCCAGCTGCGACTTTTCCATACCGTAGATCCCCTTACGTCAATTGCGCATCCTATCTTTTCAATGGGATCTTTCTAACGCTGGTATTTAGAGTCGTGGCTGAAGTGAGCGTTAGAAATCTAACGACAAAACTCCAGCCGCAGAAAAAAGTCAGGAGTTAAGAGCTTTCTGGGCTAACGCCGGTTCATAAAGCTCTTAACTACTGTGCTCTAAAGTACACTAACACCCATAAACTACCTATGTACCCCTAAACCGAGGTCCCCCCACATCGCCGCCACTCTATTAAAATTTTTTAACCCCTAATCTGCCGACCGCACACCGCCGCCACCTACGTTATCCCTATGTACCCCTAATCTGCTGCCCCTAACACCGCCGACCCCTATATTATATTTATTAACCCCTAATATGCCGCCCCCAACGTCGCCTCCACCTACCTACAATTATTAACCCCTAATCTGCCGACCAGACCTCACCGCTACTATAATAAATATATTAACCCCTAATCTGCCTCACTCCCGCCTCAATAACCCTATAATAAATAGTATTAACCCCTAATCTGCCCTCCCTAACATCGCCGACACCTAACTTCAAGTATTAACCCCTAATCTGCCGACCGGACCTCACCGCTACTCTAATAAATTTATTAACCCCTAAAGCTAACCCTAACCCTAACACCCCCCTAAGTTAAATATAATTTAAATCTAACGAAATAAATTAACTCTTATTAAATAAATTATTCCTGTTTAAAGCTAAATACTTACCTGTAAAATAAACCCTAATATAGCTACAATATAAATTATAATTATATTGTAGCTATTTTAGGGTTTATATTTATTTTACAGGCAACTTTGTATTTATTTTAACCAGGTACAATAGCTATTAAATAGTTAAGAACTATTTAATAGCTACCTAGTTAAAATAATTACAAAATTACCTGTAAAATAAATCCTAACCTAAGTTACAATTAAACCTAACACTACACTATCAATAAATTAATTAAATAAAATACCTACAATTATCTACAATTAAACCTAACACTACACTATCAATAAATAAATTAAATAAAATACCTACAAATAAATACAATTAAATAAACTAACTAAAGTACAAAAAATAAAAAAAGCTAAGTTACAAAAAATAAAAAAACTAATTACAAACATAATAAAAATATTACAACAATTTTAAGCTAATTACACCTACTCTAAGCCCCCTAATAAAATAACAAAGCCCCCCAAAATAAAAAAATGCCCTACCCTATTCTAAAATTAAAATAGAAAAGCTCTTTTACCTTACCAGCCCTTAAAAGGGCCTTTTGCGGGGCATACCCCAAAGAATTCAGCTCTTTTGCCTGTAAAAAAAAACATACAATACCCCCCCCAACATTACAACCCACCACCCACATACCCCTAATCTAACCCAAACCCCCCTTAAATAAACCTAACACTAAGCCCCTGAAGATCTTCCTACCTTGTCTTCACCATGCCAGGTATCACCGATCGCTCCAGGCTCCGAAATCTTCATCCAAGCCCAAGCGGGGGCTGGAGATCCATCATCCGGCTGAAGTCTTCTATCAAGCGACGGCTGAAGAGGTCCAGAAGAGGCTCCAAAGTCTTCATGCTATCCGGGCAGAAGAGTAGATCCGGCTCCATGACAAGCGGCTCCATGTTGAAGACCTCCGGCGCGGATCCATCCTCTTCTTGCGAAGTCCTAAGTCCGAATAAAGGTTCCTTTAAATGACGTCATCCAAGATGGCGTCCCTCGAATTCCGATTGGCTGATAGGATTCTATCAGCCAATCGGAATTAAGGTAGGGAAAATCTGATTGGCTGATTGAATCAGCCAATCAGATTGAGCTCGCATCCTAATGGCTGTTCCGATCAGCCAATAGAATGTGAGCTCAATCTGATTGGCTGATTGGATCAGCCAATCGGATTGAACTTGAATCTGATTGGCTGATTCCATCAGCCAATCAGATTTTTCCTACCTTAATTCCGATTGGCTGATAGAATCCTATCAGCCAATCGGAATTCGAGGGACGCCATCTTGGATGACGTCATTTAAAGGAACCTTCATTCGGACTTAGGACGTCGCAAGAAGAGGATGGATCCGCACCGGAGGTCTTCAACATGGAGCCGCTTGTCACCGCTTGGAAGAAGATGGTTGCCGGTCCGGATCTACTCTTCTGCCCGGATAGCATGAAGACTTTGGAGCCTCTTCTGGACCTCTTCAACCGTCGCTTGATAGAAGACTTCAGCCGGATGATGGATCTCCAGCCCCCGCTTGGGCTTGGATGAAGATTTCGGAGCCTGGAGCGATCAGTGATACCTGGCATGGTGAAGACAAGGTAGGAAGATCTTCAGGGGCTTAGTGTTAGGTTTATTTAAGGGGGGTTTGGGTTAGATTAGGGGTATGTGGGTGGTGGGTTGTAATGTTGGGGGGGGTATTGTATGTTTTTTTTTACAGGCAAAAGAGCTGAATTCTTTGGGGTATGCCCCGCAAAAGGCCCTTTTAAGGGCTGGTAAGGTAAAAGAGCTTTTCTATTTTAATTTTAGAATAGGGTAGGGCATTTTTTTATTTTGGGGGGCTTTGTTATTTTATTAGGGGGGTTAGAGTAGGTGTAATTAGCTTAAAATTGTTGTAATATTTTTATTATGTTTGTAATTAATTTTTTTATTGTAACTTAGCTTTTTTTATTTTTTGTACTTTAGTTAGTTTATTTAATTGTATTTATTTGTAGGTATTGTATTTAATTTATTTATTGATAGTGTAGTGTTAGGTTTAATTGTAGATAATTGTAGGTATTTTATTTAATTAATTTATTGCTAGTGTAGTGTTAGGTTTAATTGTAACTTAGGTTAGGATTTATTTTACAGGTAATTTTGTAATTATTTTAACTAGGTAGCTATTAAATAGTTCTTAACTATTTAATAGCTATTGTACCTGGTTAAAATAAATACAAAGTTGCCTGTAAAATAAATATAAATCCTAAAATAGCTACAATATAATTATTATTTATATTGTAGCTACATTAGGGTTTATTTTACAGGTAAGTATTTAGCTTTAAATAGGAATAATTTATTTAATAAGAGTTAATTTATTTTGTTCGATTTAAATTATATTTAACTTAGGGGGGTGTTAGGGTTAGGGTTAGACTTAGCTTTAGGGGTTAAAAAATTTATTAGAGTAGCGGTGAGGTCCGGTCGGCAGATTAGGGGTTAATACTTGAAGTTAGGTGTCGGCGATGTTAGGGAGGGCAGATTAGGGGTTAATACTATTTATTATAGGGTTAGTGAGGCGGATTAGGGGTTAATACATTTATTATAGTAGCGGTGAGGTCCGGTCAGCAGATTAGGGGTTAATAATTGTAGGTAGGTGGAGGCGACGTTGTGGGGGGCAGATTAGGGGTTAATACATATAATATAGGTGTCGGTGGTGTTATGGGCAGCAGATTAGGGGTACATAGGGATAATGTAGGTTGCGGCGGTGTACGGAGTGGCAGATTAGGGGTTAATAATAATATGCAGGGGTCAGCGATAGCGGGGGCGGCAGATTAGAGGTTAATAAGTGTAAGGTTAGGGGTGTTTAGACTCGGGGTATATGTTAGGGTGTAACGCTGCTTTTTTGCAGGTGTTAGGTTTTTTTTCAGCTCAAACTGCCCCATTGTTTCCTATGGGGGAATCGTGCACGAGCACGTTTTTGAAGCTGGCCGCGTCCATAAGCACCCCTGGTATTGAGAGTTGCAGTGGCGGTAAATTATGCTCTACGCTCCTTTTTTGGAGCCTAACACACTGAAAACGCAGCCTTTCTGTGAACTCTAAATACCAGCGGTATTTAAAAGGTGCGGGGGAAAAAAAGCATACGTTAGCTACGCTGGTTGTTACCGACAAAACTCTAAATCTAGCCGTAAGTTACAATTACACCTAACACTACACTATAATTAAATTAATTACCTAAATTAACTACAATTAATTACACTTAAATTAAATAAACTAAAGTACGGAAAAAAAAAACTAAATTACAGAAAATAATAAAATAATTACAAGTTTTTTAAACTAATTACACCTAATCTAATCCCCCTAATAAAATAAAAAAGCCCCCCAAAATAAAAAAAATCCCTACCCTATACTAAATTACAAATAGCCCTTAAAAGGGCCTTTTGCGGGGTATTGCCCCAAAGTAATCAGCCAATAGGCTTGAGCTTGCATTCTATTGGCTGTTTCAATCAGCCAATAGGATTGAACTTCAATCCTATTGGCTGATTGGATCAGCCAATAGGATTTTTTCTACCTTAATTCCGATTGGCTGATAGAATTCTATCAGCCAAACGGAATTGAAGGGATGCCATATTGGATGATGTCACTTAAAGGTACAGTCATTTAGTCATCGGATATCGTTGGAAGAGGATGCTCCGCGTCGGATGTCTTGAAGATGGACCCGCTCCGCTCCAGATGGATGAAGATAGAAGATGCCGGCTGGATGAAGACTTCTTCCTGTCTGGAGGACCTCTTCTGCCCGGATAGGATGAAGACTTCTGCCTGTCTGGAGGACCACTTCTGCCCGGTTGGGTTAAGACGTCTCAAGGTAGGGTGATCTTCAGAGGGTTAGTGTTAGGTTTTATTAAGGGGGGATTGGGTGGGTTTTAGAGTAGGGTTGGGGGGGTATTGTATTTTCTTTTACAGGTAAGAGCTGATTACTTTGAGGCAATGCCCTGCAAAAAGCCCTTTACTTTAGTTTATTTAATGGTAGTTAATTTAGGTAATTAATTTAATTATAGTGTAGTGTTAGGTGTAATTGAAACTTAGGTTAGGTTTTATTTTACAGGTAAATTTGTACTTATTTTAGCTAGGTAGTTATTAAATAGTTAATAACTATTTAGTAACTATTGTACCTAGTTAAAATAAATACAAAGTTGCAAGTAAAATAAAAATAAACCCTAAGCTAGCTACAATGTAACTATTAGTTATATTGTAACTATCTTAGGGTTTATTTTACAGGTAAGTATTTAGTTTTAAATAGAAATAATGTAGTTAATTATAGTAATTTTATTTAGATTTATTTAAATTATATTTAAGTTAGGGGGGTTAGGTTTAGGGTTAGACTTAGATTTAGGGGTTAATAACTTTATTATAGTGGCGGCGATGTTGGGGCGGCAGATTAGGGGTTAATAATTGTAGGTAGGTTGCGGCGACATTGGGGGTGGCAGATTAGGGGTTAATAACTATAATGTAGGTGTCGGCGATGTTGGGGGCGACAGATTAGGGGTTCATAAGTATAATGTAGGTGGCGGCGTTGTCCAGAGCGGCAGATTAGGGGTTCATAAGATTATGCAGGTGGCGACAATGTCAGGGGCGGCAGATTAGGGGTTAATGACTGTAAGATTAGGGGTGTTTAGATTCAGGGTTCATGTTAGGGTGCTAGGTGTAGACATAAAAAGTATTTCCCCATAGGAATCAATGGGGCTGCATTCGGAGCTGAATGCTGCTTTTTTGCAGGTGTTAGGTTTTTTTTCAGCCGGATCTGCCCCATTGATTCCTATGGGGAAATTGTGCACAAGCACGTTTAGCCAGCTCGCCGGGTTTGTAAAAACCCGTAATACCAGCATTGTTTGAAGGTGAGCGGTGAGCAGAAACTGCTCGTTAGCACCACAAGCCTTACCGACAAAAACTTGTAATCTAGCCATATGTGACTTCTGAAGGTAGTTGGTTGCACAAGAGCTTTTTATGGGCTTCATAACAAAGGGGGTGAATACATACGCACATGCCAATTTTCTGTTTTCTATTTCTGAAAAATATATTTTTTCTCATTTCACTTCACCAACTTAGACTATTGTGTTCTGATACAGCACATAAAATTCAGATTAATAAAACATTGAATTGAAGGCTGTAATATAACAAAATAGGTAAAAAGTCAAGGGGTTGAATACTTTTGCAAGGCATTGTATGTGTGTGTATATATATATATATATATATATATATATACACACACACATACACATTTCCTGAATTACATTATTTCATATTTTATTATTAATATTCAGCTTGCCAAATTATTGTATAAATGTATTCTGAACTGGCAGTTGTCTTTATATCCTGTACATATGAGACAAGTGAATTAAGCTGTATTCCAGAATATAGAGTGTGTAACCCAGGAAAAAATATATACTGAAATGGGTTAAGATCTGTACAATGGAGCTGAAGAATATCCTTGTTCACTGACTTTAAGAAGCTAGACACAAAACTCAAAGCCTTAAACCTTTTTTTGGTTGCAAGAACATTCCCAGTCTTCCTGTTCACAAGTGGCTTCTTACTTGGGTAGTAATGTGAAGAACTAATAACTTTGCCTTTTACCACCTTATATGTGACTCCCCTTATTAACCCCTTTCATTCTTAGTGCTGTTGATTCATGATGGACATTACTGATTTTCTTCTTCACTTATTTAATTAAATGTTCCTCTAATGTAATAAAACATATTTCTAGATACAAGTGCGGAATCTTGCTGCATTTTTTCAGACTTACATCTAATGACATCCTTCTGGACAGAGGAAGTTTACAACTTTGATAAGTGTGAATGCTAGAACTATTCTGACCATGTTGTGTGGCAGCGTCACTGAGGCAGATCCTAGTTAAAAAAGGGAATATATATCATTTTCCAAGTATGATACCCTTATCTCAGAAAGAACAGAGGATACAAGCATGTCTCTGCAACAAGACTTCTGAAGTTCCTTCAAAAAGTCAGTCATCTTTTCTTTCAGCAAGAACAAAGAGGCAGCACCCGGAACTTCACAGGACGCGATAATTAAAAGCAAAACGTTTAATAGGCACAAATGAAAAAGATGCACATCGTACACATCACAAATAAAGGTCGGTCAAACATGTTTCGTGGATTACATATTGTACTTTGTCAGTGACCCAAGTTTTTCTTTTAGGCAATAAATGGAGTTTTATGCCACTGGAGCTTCGTCTTAATAATTTAATTCACAAGCCTAAAAATTGTGCAATCCAGAATTAAAAGAGGTGGTAAGCTTACCACCAAGGCAAGTCACAATGATGTTGCAAATACCCAAATGTTTTTAGTAAAATACAAGACCATGCCCAGTGTTCCATGTTTTGTAAAACTATTCCCAGCTAGATCCCGCCTACCAAGGTCAGTCCAGCCTCGAAATGTAGCCACCAATCAGCAAGCTTTACCCAGGGTGCTGAACTAAAAATGGGCCGGCTTCTAAGCTTACATTCCTGCTTTTTCAAATAAACATACCAAGAGAACTAAGAGAATTTGATAATAGGAGTAAATTAGAAAGTTGCTTAAAATTGCATGCTCTATATGAACAATGAAAGAAAAAAATAGGTTTAATATCCCTTTAATCTTACAATCATATATAATGCATATTGATGTGATGATATATGAGAGACTATCAATAGTATAGTGTTATATTATTTTTTGTACCTTAAATCACCAAAAATAATATTGATGATCTTGCTGGATCATTTTCTTTCTTTCTTTTGTACAGTATTACATTTATTGAAGTGACTGTATTTGTATGATTGTATAATTAAAATTTTCAATAAAAAAATATATATATATATATATATATATATATTTAAAAAGAAACTGTTTGGATTTTAATAGTTTGAAAACATATGCATTTATGGGGTTGAAAAATGTAAATTTTAAGATATAAAAGTGAGGAGTGCTAGTTGTAGTCAAGTCCCTGTGACCAATTATGGAAGGTTTTTGATAAATTTTCCATGAGGTGAAAAAGAATCACAAACCATATCCCATATACATCCCTCTGACTAGCACTGTTCTCTGAAGGGAAATCGGGCCTCAATATAGACTGAAAACCCCACTCTCTAAGGAATTAAATGCACATCTTCATTCTTCGACCTCCTCCAGCGGAGGCAAAGTACAAACTGAGGTATGTGTGAAGTGGGAGGGTTTTATAGGGCTCTTGGGGTTTGGGAATATTTGTTTCCTCCTAGTGGTAAGGAATACTAATTCCGAGGAGTAATGGAGTATGGGCTCTCACCATCTGTATGAAAGAAAAGAATAAAGATGATTTATATCAAAATATATAGTAATAATTTGTGAAAATGCTATACCTTTCTATTTACATAAATCTAAAAAGAATCTCATAACCTGAGATTTAATATTGGCTATAATAAACTTTAAGACTTCTAATAAACATTTTTCACATAGTTCTTTTTGAATGTTTTAATTTAAAATTAAACACTTATTTCTTACTGTGTTTCTTTGAAATTAAATTGTGGGTAATATGATGTGTATGGTTTATTTTATTTGGAACATACCATTCTGAAATCAGTATTGTAAATGAAATATCCTCTCTCTAAATAACCCAGTGCATTTGTAAGTCATATAAAATACCATGTGGTTGTCTCTATAAATTAGATTCCTTCATATTTCTGTTTCAAGGCCAAGTCTTGTGTAGATGGTTTAAATGCAGTTTTATTTAGCAATTCCTTTTATGTTCTGGCTTACATGTTAATAACTCAGATCAGCTTCATGTAATCCATCTGTGTTGAATAGCAGATACATTCTCATGTGTAGTATTTTTTTTTATAGAGGCTTCTTTAATAAACAAACTAATTCAAAATTTTAGTCTTTGCTTTGATATAGTGGTGGAAACTTTAAAGGTACACAAAACCCAAACAATTTCTTTAAGATTTAGGAGTCTGACACCAGCGCACATGAAATGCGCCAGGTGAATGCATGTGCTGCTAATATACAGTATCAACTAGAAATGTGATTTGATTGGTATTTGGCATTAGAAATGGATGCCAAATATGAAAAGGCAGTGGCAGTTGGCTCTTTTCAGTTGCTGTGTGTCAGGGTTGCCAAATCAGCCATGTTAACTGTTAAATCTAGATATTTGTGCGTTGCACTTTGACACTAATAAATCCAGCACCATAAAGAGCAGAATGCATTTGCCTGTGGCCATATCCAGCATTAATTTCTATAAAGAAATGCTGAATTTGAATTTATGCACATGCCTAGTATCAACACTAAAGCAGCCTTTGACCTGGTTCATAGTAAAATAATTGTACATACCTTGCATATGTGTATATATAAAACACACAAATATATATATATACATATATACTATGATAAACAAAATAGACCTTGGCTAATCTTAAAGGACCATTAAACTTGATATTTCAACAATGCATACAATGTTTCATTGTTGCAAGTGAAACATTATTGCAATATACATACATTATTTATTTTTTTGTAACCTTTTGATGTAAAATACATTTAAAATTCTGTTTGTTTCACTTTCTCCCAGGGAGGCTTGGGTTAATACTTTTAGGAAATTTATGTGAGCTTTTGTTTACTTTTCCCTCCCTCCCTAAGCTTCTGTGGTGTCACCTGCTTTTAAAAGGTGGATTATCAGTTTTGCATCAACAATCCCAAATCATTATTTTCAATAGTAATCAAGTTTAATCAGTGCTAAACCACCTTAAAGGGATAGTAAATATCAAAAATGAAAATGTTATTGTTTAAAAAGATAGATGTCATTTAATTACCATTCCCCAGTTTTGCATAACCATCACTATTATAGAAATATAGTTTTTACGTCTGTAATTACCTTGTATCTATGCTTCTGCAGACTACCTCCTTATCTCAGATCTTTTGACAGACTTGCATTTCAGGCAGTTATTGCTGACTCTTAAAAAACTTCACATGCATGAGCACAGTGTTATCTATATGAAACACATGAACTAACGCCCTCTAGCTGTGAAAAATGTCAAATGCATTAAAATTAGAGGCGGCCTTCAAGGGCTTAGACATTAGCATATGAGCCGACCTAGTATTAGCCTTCAACTAAGAATAACAAGAGAACAAAGCAAATGTGATGATAAAAGTAAATTCGAAAGTTGTTTAAAATGACATGCCCTATCTGAATCATGAAAGTTCAATTTGGATTTTACTATCCCTTTAAGGGAATGCAATAGTGCAGGCTACCCACAGTTTGTGCTATATCTGAATATTAGTTTGTGATTGGCTAGCAGGGGTTCTTTTGTTCTGGGGGACAGGGAAATCAGTGAAAAGAATAAACATAAAACAATATACTCATTTGACAAAATAAAACTGCAGTTTTCATTGCAACATTATTCTTATATATGAAGGTTTATAATCATGTAGTTTACAATTTGTGTTTAGTGTCCCTTTAATTAAAACCACACAATTATTTTAACCATACAACCACCAGTTTGTGTTTCCTCTGTGGATTTCACAATCCCATTGTTATTCACAATACTTAATGTAAGCTATTAGCCCCATCTAGTGGTAGTTTGTAAAAATGCAATTAGGTGAGCTATGTTTGATAATAGGAAAGAGTACAGTATCTGAAAAAGAAGCAAATTACGTAGTTTCAGTTTACAGCCATTCACAGTCTGATGTCCACATACAAATACATTAATACATACAACAAACTTTCACAGCATGGGAATAGTACAAAATGCTAGAGCTCATATTCCATATGTTTGCCAACCCTTCCGTATTTCCAGGGATCTTCCGTATTTGCTCAAACTTTTAAACAGTCTCCCAACACGTAAAATCTAAATTTCAGACATTTAATATTTTTCTCTTGTATGCTTATTTAGTTAATAATAATTTTTGATGTATCTGACAGTTTAATGTCTACTCCCACTGTGTCTTCAATGAGAAATAGAATAAGTTAAGTAAACTTTGTGAATGAAGATGATTTGTATTACGGATTTTGTTTTACCAAACCATATTAAATTGTAAAATAAAGTGTATTTTTTTTCCTTTCAGGAACTACTGTATAATTTGTCAATTTCCTATGTGAAATTTGTCGATTACTTAGTCTCCCTTATTTTCTTCAAAATGTTGGCAACCATTCCATGTTTGTTTTTTCAGTCAGATATGGCGTGAAGGGTTCCATATAGGGAATGTCTGTACTCTCTTGTACTGCTCACTCTTAGCCCAGTGATAAAAGGATCGCCAGGTCTGTTGAGAAATGCTCATTTCAGTGTCGCCAGTCTAACAAAGGTCCTGCCAGGAGAAATGTTATAAAAAAAGTGATCTGACACTTGCTGTACAGACAAGTGATATTGATGTGCCTTCAATAACAAACTATTGGGGTCGCTGCCTTTAAATATCACCAGTGAGTAGGGGATATGTTTTCAAAACATGTATACACAACATATAATGTGCTTTTTGTAAATTTAAAAATGATTTTTGCTCTGTAATAGTTAAAATACTCATGGTATTGTTTAGAACATTAGAAACATACCTGCAAAGTTTCCCCTTTGTTATACAGATTATTGCCATGGAACGTCTATTTATTGGCTATGTATATGATCACCATTATTAATAAAGAAAAAAAAACATAATAATTAACCTATATAAGATGGGGGTTTGTGGGTATATTGTATTTGTGTATACAGTAATAAAATCAAGTGTATATATTCAAATTAAAAATATTCCGTATCACGGGCACTCTGAAACTCTTCACATAATCATCCTCCGGGATGCTCTTGGTAGCATAAACAAATCAATCCCCAAATTTTAAGAGACTCTACAGTTAGCATTAATGATATTTAATCAATGTGACATTTTGGAGCGGTGCCCCTTCATCAGACATGTATAGACATGTAAGTATAAATACACACACACACACATACATATATATCTATATCTATATATATATATATATATATATATATATATATATATATATATATATATATATATATATATATATATATATATATATATATATATATATATATGTGCATGTTTATACAGGGTGTCCCAAGAAATGTATACACACCATTGGGTAGATTTAACAAATGGCGGGCAGACATGATTTGCTGTAGTGAATCATGTCTGCCCGACATCGATAAATGCAGACGATCATTGCACAAAAATGCCGCCCCCTGCACATTCGGGGCCAATCTGGGGTGTCAATCATGATTGCAGTCCACCACCTCAGAGGTGGCGAACGAGTTAAGGAGCAGCGGTCTTATGAGTGCTGAAGGCTCGCGCAGAATGAGCACCATACACTGCTTAAGAAATTGCCCCCTTTGAATGATTATAAATACAATGTTTATTGATATATATCTAGGTTTTATAATGCAAGTTAAAGAAGGCAATTGTAGATTCTTTTGAGTTATCGCAGGTGTTCGAACTGATGACCATTTCAGGTTTCTAGGCACTGCTGATAACAGATGGAATAGCAAACATCACAAATCATTTCATTGGGTGCATTCTCTTTCAGTTGCTGCTCTCAACTCATTGATTGTTGCAGGTCTTGTGATATAAACATTATCTTTGACATATCCCTATAAAAAAGTCCAGAGGTGGGGGGCGGAGCCGGCCGTCGAGAGTAATGGCCGCACACTAGTGTGAGCTCCGGGAGCCGATGCCCATATCTACATGAGGCGCAAAGCAGAATACCAGTAGCAGCCTTGTAGCCACTCGTAAACCGGTGTGGACCAGATACCGGACAAAATTAGGCGACACTAAAGACTCAGGAGACATAAATGCGCTGACTTCAATAGCGCTCAGCAATAGGGCGTAGCCAGCAGCGGCCATCTTTCTCCACACGGCTGTAAATTTTCAGCTGCGCATGAGGCTAAAGCAGCAGTAACAAGGGGTAATACCCGATTAAGGACTTTACCGGACAAAACACTGGCCAAAGGTAATTGCGGCAGTAGCCGATGGGGGCTAAAAAAAAAAAAAAAAAAAAAAAAAAAACAGCGCAAATGAAACTTCTGGGGACTCTTTAAAAAAAACACGTAGTGGGTACTATAACACGAGGGGCTAAGAACTAGAAATATTCACTAACCCAATTCACTTGCAGCCACATTGTGATGACACTGTTAAGTGTAAACTGGTGGATCACACTAATTAGGTTACAAACTACAGAGATGTAACAGACACTTCTTAACCTGATCACAGCCCACTCCGTGGGGGAGATTCTATAGTACCCACCAGCACTAGATGCTGAAAAGACCCTGCATAAAATACCCTTTACTCATCTACAGATTTATTGTAATTTTACTAAATCAACAGGCATCTATTATAGCGGAATAGAGATGTCACCAAAGAGAGCATCAAAATTAGGCAAAGACATTAAAAAACCTGCTGCTGCACACAGCTCGGTGAGCTCCTTTTTTAAAATGCCAGACACCCAACATTCTAGTTTGACAGCAGAACCATCACAACAACCCACAGTATCTGCATCAAGCAGTGAAGATAGTGACACAGACACTCCAGTTCAGCTTTCTAAAACGTTCCTGGCCACCATACCTTCTAAGAGTGACCTTGATAATATTGTGGTAAAAGTCAGAGAGTGTATCAAAGAAGAGATGGCCAGCTTGAGAAAAGATATCACAGAAGTGGGAAATCGGGTTGAAGCGCTGGAGGAAGATGTAGAATTTAGCCAATCTGAGATATCCACATTGCAAACTACCACGCAGACACACGACTTATTAATTATGCAGCTACAGGACAAACTAGAAGACCTGGAGAACAGGGAACGCCGCCAGAATCTACGTGTTAGAGGGATCCCAGAATCTGTCTTACCAAACACCATCCCTGAGTTCCTGAAAGGCCTTTTTGTGTCACTACTGGGCTCCACAACCGAGGTGGACATGGATATAGATAGAGCTCATAGAGCGCTCAGGCCTAAACCGGCAGATCAAGCACCACCACGCGATGTGGTCCTTAGACTTAAAAGCTATCAAACGAAGGAAGAAATACTTAAAGCGGCTAGACAGATTAAGGACATAACCTTCCAAAATTTCCACCTGCAAATATTTGCGGACCTAGCCCCCCGCACTTTACAGAGACGCAGGGAATTCCAACCGCTAACATCTATGCTCAGAGCCAAAGCTATTCCGTATAGATGGGGGTTCCCCTGCTTTCTCAACGTTTCCTATAAAGGAGTAAAACACATCTGCAAAACACCAGAGGAAATCTCAGAAATATGTGCAACAATGGGGCTGGACCCCCCACCCTCTGTGGCAACCAGTGGTAATCCTGAACACACCGGTCCAACGAACCCCACGAGACCACTGAAACCGCCTTGGCAAAAGCAAAGACCCAGGAAGACTGGGAAGGTGCAGGAGGTTCTAAATCCGGATAACACCTGAAGATCCAACTCTACAACTGGGTGAGGTAGTTTCACACTTTTCACAGAGGTAGACCAAGATGAACATTTGGCCCTCTCTTTTTCCTTATAGTCAGGAATGTTTAAGTTCCAAAAATGGTTTACTTGTTAAAGATCTAAAGGGAAAGAACTTATTGACTGCTACACCGCATAAGAATGTTTAGTTCTCTAAATGTTTATTAATATAAAATGGGATAGGCTATTCTTTCCCTATTGAGTGACATTTTATGTCATTTTACTTGTTTTTGTTTAGGTTTATATTGTTGTTTTGTTGTTTGTTTGTTGTTTCTTTCCACAGGATACAGAGACATGCTATAATGCTTAACATGAGGTTTATCCACACCATAACATTAATGAGAACACCTCTTTATCAACATGATAAGATCAGAATTATAAGGTTCCCTACTACATCTCCCCATATGTCAGCCCTGGGTATTAACTGAGCTATGACAAGCAGAAAACAGGTTAGATTCATGTCACAGAATGTTAGAGGGTTTAACAATCCCCATAAGAGGCGGGTGGCTTTTGCTGACATCACACATAGGCAAATTGATATATTATTTTTACAAGAAACCCACTACTTGAAAGAACAGGAACCTAAATTCTTCACAACCCTATATCCCACCCATTATCATAGTAGCCATCCAGATAAAAAAATCTCAGGGGTCAGTATCTTAATACACAAGTCATTACCATTTCATATGCAACAAGTAGAAAGGGACAATGAAGGGAGATATGTGGCCATACTGGGCCTGCTATATGGCAAACCAACCACGTTAGTCAATGTTTATGCCCCCAACACCCACCAGGCAACCTTTTTCCGCAATATTTTTAATAAAATTTTAGCTTTCCACAAAGGTTCATTAATTATAGGGGGCGACTTTAATACACCATTAAACCCACTATTAGATAGTTCAACAACTCAAACCCAATTATCGAAAAGAACGCTTAAATCTATTAGAGATGACCTACTGTTGCTAGGAGTACACGATCCATGGCGTATTCAAAACCCTACTAGTAAAAGTTTTACTTTTTATTCAGCATCTAAGCACTCCCATTCACGCATTGACTATATCCTCATAGACCACCTAACTATATCTTCAGTCACACATACTGATATCTCCCCCACTGCATGGTCAGACCATTCGGCTGTCATATGTACCACACAATGGACTTCCCTTCCTTTCAGGCCCTTCCAATGGCGTTTTGATGACGCCTTACTTAATGATGCTCCCACTTTTCAACAAATAAATGCAGCACTAACTGAATACTTTTCAAGCAACAATACACCGGACATTGCCCCAAATATTCTGTGGGAGGCCCATAAATGCTTTCTAAGGGGTGAGATAATAAAAATTAAGGCCACACAAAGAAAACATCTTAGAACACGCCATCAGGATCTCACCGACAAATTCCAGCGGCTTGATAGGTCCCATACACTGAACCCCCAAGATACATCACTGAAATCCCAAAGAGATCAAGCTAAAAGCAACCTTATGACATTCTTAGAACACACGGCACAAACACAAGCTTTAAAACTAAGACAGAAGTTTTTTGTGGAAGGTAATAGACCTGGCAAGCTACTGGCGAGAGCGCTTAAAACTAGACAAGCCACACACTTTATCGCCACATTACAAGATGAGAACAGAGACACCACAGTAGACTCTTACAAAATAGCTGAGATATTTAGAGGCTATTATGCGGCCCTTTATAATTTGGTCCCCAATAGAAATAAAGAGAACCATAGAGCACAATGTCTTGAGTACCTAGACCGGATAACTGTACCTACTATCCCATCTGACGACCTGGAGTCCCTCACCGCCCCAATCTCACTAGAGGAGATTAATACAGCAATACAGTCCTTGAAGGCAGGGAAGAGTCCGGGTCCTGATGGACTCACAAACTCCTATTACAAAAAGTTTAAACACCTGTTACTACCACATCTACTCTCTGTTTTTAATCAGATTGACCAAGAACCTAAACTTCCACATTCCATGCTTGAAGCTATAGTGACTGTCTTACCTAAACCAGGTAAAGATCCCACAATCCCCTCAAACTACCGTCCGATCTCACTTCTAAATGTAGATGTGAAGATCTACGCGAAGATCCTAGCCACCAGAATCAATAAATTCTTACCCCTGCTGATCCATCCAGACCAGGTGGGCTTTGTGCCGCAGAGAGAGGCAAAAGACAATACCGTAAAGGTACTTCAATTAATGCAATACGCTACTAATCACGACATACCCTCCATTCTACTTTCCACTGACGCTGAAAAAGCTTTTGACAGACTGGACTGGACCTTTCTGACTTTGACTTTAAAAAAATTCGGCTTCCCTGACAGTTTCATCTCCAGAATATTTGCCCTCTACTCTAACCCGACAGCCAAAATTAAAGTAAATGGGATCCTATCTACCTCATTTACTATATCAAATGGCGCCAGACAAGGCTGCCCATTATCCCCTCTGCTATTTGTCCTTTCAATGGAAATTCTAGCCACAAACCTACGACACAACCCTGATATTCACGGATTTAACATAAGTACCACCCACCATAAGCTTGCACTATACGCAGATGATTTACTGTTGAGTCTAACGCGCCCATTCATATCTCTCTCTGCGGTTCAGAGCTCCCTGGTGGAGTTTGGCAGATGCTCCAATTACTCGGTCAATCATACTAAGTCAGAAATCCTTCCTATTAACCTAAATAGCACAGATATTCAAAAACTTCAGTCCCATGTACCCTATCAGGTACAACAGACAGCTTTAAAATATTTAGGTATCCACCTTACCAGCGACAAACAAAAACTAATTGATCTGAATTATGAAACTTTAATAGCCAGTATCCACAAAGACACATCCTCATGGTTACACAAACAAATATCGTGGCTGGGCAGAATTGGAGTAACTAAAATGACCATTCTCCCAAAGATACTCTATCTATTTCAGACTCTCCCTATCCCACTCCCGGAAGCATATGTCTCTAGGCTTCAGACAGTACTGAATTCATATATCTGGAGAAAACGCCCACCCAGAATTGCCAGAACTACCCTTTACTTACCAAAAAAATTTGGGGGCCTAGGAGTACCAGACTTATCTAAATACCGGAGTGCAGTATTTCTGAGAAGAATAGTAGATTGGTGCACACTCCCCCTAAATTATAATAGACTTTGGGTTACACTGGAACATGATCTCACTAAATCCGTTCAATTGGGGTCATACTGTTGGCAGCCCAGGGGAAACCAACCATTATTGACTAAAGAATACCCGATAATAAAAGAAATATTCGAAGTATGGCTACACATACTCCATAGGCATAAACACATATCTACGATCCCCTCTCCCTTGACAACTGCACTGTCTAATGCTGACTTTCCAATAGGGATGTCCTTAACGCCGAAAGTACCGAGTGGTTTGGACTGTCTGCTCCCACTATACACTTTAATTGATGAGGGAAAACTGGTCTCCAGACAACACCTAGAAGAGCTGTCTACCACACGTTTTACAAATTGGTTAAGATACCTACAGCTTAAACACTTTATAGACTCCCATGGACACAAACATCTGATCATAAGAGACCGTACTACACTAGAGAAATATTGCACTCAAGGCTTTCCACAGACACATATGATCTCCTCTCTATATCAACTCTTACTCATACCTCAAGAGACTTTACAATCACCAACAATCAGCTCATGGCACAAAGAACTCCCATACACTCTTACAGAACAAGAATGGCTACTAGTATTTCAAAATACAGCGAAATCTGCACACTCAGCAACCTTATTAGAAACAAACTATAAATTTTTGCTACGCTGGTACCTTACTCCACATAGGCTAAAATTTATCTTCCCTGCGGCGTCAGACAGATGCTGGAGAAAATGTACAGGCAAAGGGACCCCCTTCCACATATGGTGGGAGTGCCCTAAAATAGAAAATTTTTGGAAGAGTATCAATGATGAGTTATGTAAGTTGCTGAACTATGATATTCCATTAGACCCCATAGTGTATCTATTTCACGTTACTCCTAAATTCCCCTTCAAACAGCACACGACACTCTTCCAATTGGCTATATGTAGCGCAAAACAAATTATCCCCAGGCTATGGAAATCAGAATCCGAACCAACGTTATTGATGTGGCTAGCGCAAATGAGAATTAACTTAGCGTTAGAAAGGTTTTATTATTATACGGTGGGAAGACTAGATTATTTTGCAGAAATGATGTTTTTTTGGGAATCACATTATCACCTTAGAACATAGCAGAACAAGGGGTCCACATGCACTGAGGCGGCATTCCCTTCCCCCCACCCTTTATCTGCCTTATTTACCTTATCTGCCTTCTTGAAATTAGTAGGCCCTGCCACATGATGTTACAAGTCAAACAAATATTTTGGAAATTGCTACATATATATATGCGTATACTTTTTAAGTTGTTCACTGCATAAGTGATGAACATTGAAAACACCACACTGTCTTGAATTTCTAGGTATAATGCTCTCTAACTGTTCTGGAAAATAAATTTACGACACAGTTTTCAAATGATACAGGGACTCAAGAGAAAGACTGTGTACCAAAGCAGTAACTCTGATGGACTTGAACAATATTCTACTCCCTGTTTTTCTTTTTTTTGTTGTATATTGTATCTGTTTCTATGGAGAAACCTTTTATATGTGTATTTGTATTTGTCTTTTGACGTCCTGTATACCTTTGATATATATCAATAAAGAAAGGATAGTTAAAAAAAAAAGTCCAGAGGTATGAGGTCTGGTGAATGTGGGGGAAATAACCCCTACCAAACAAAAACATACGTTTATTATAATGTATTATTGTTAAAGATACTTAAAGGTTTATAGGAAACTATTTACTTGTGATCTCCTGTAAATGAATATATGAATATAGCTATTCATTGGCAGAAAAGTGCACTTGCAGCACAAATTTGAAGAATGTCTATGATATGTTTAGTGATGTACTATATAAAGGATCGTGACAAAATTTGTGCATAAGCAAGAAATAATTGGGAGCAATGTCAGTGAAAAAAATGTCAGTGAAAAAAGTATATAGTGGCACTAAAAAATCCAAAGGAACTCCTATTCAGCAAAAAATTTGTGATGAAAAAATTATGATAGTTAAAGGAAAAAATATGATGGTTAAAAGAAAAAATGTAACAAAGTGTATCAGTGAAAAAATAACAAACACGTTGTCTCCAATAGTGAATCAAAGGTTCAATTGTGGATTTTTTCAAAGTGAAAGGTGATGAAAATGGAAAAGAAGTGTCCAAAGGAATCCTTTATGGAGCTCAGCTGCTTCTATGATTTAATAGTCGATCCCTAAAATCAAAGATAAAACATAGCGTAGCATAATTTACACAAGTTGAGAAATATTAGAAAGATGCTTACCAATGGGTCGTCTACGCGTTTCGGTCCTCACAAGACCTTTATCAAGACTAATTCATTGGTAAGCTAAGCATCTTTATATATGCATACTAATTCAGTAACCGGAACTAGCTTAAACTCATTCTACTTCCGGTTTCGTCGCTACTTACAATAGCAATTGATTCTTATTTTGGATGTTCTTATGTATTCTACATTTAATATATCAGTATTCTGCTTATGGATGGCTTGTATCTGAACTTATTGCCCAACTTTCAATTTGTTTTTAAACATTGATTCTATGATGTCACTTCCGGTGAATGATCCTAGGTTGGTTGGTGTAAACAACCCCGGTGTCATTTCCGGTTGTCGGTTATTCAGGGCTAATTTGGTTGTGAGTTATTGAGGACAAATATTGAGTCTTACTTCATCTCTAATATATGTTTGTTTACTTAAGCCCCCAGGATTTTTCTTTTGCAATAGTAAAATACATATATACATCGCTATTATAAAAATGCTTTAACGCAACATTGGCTATCTCCGTTAAAAGACCCAAAAGAGCCTTATCTCATTACACTGGCATCTAACCTGAGTTTTAAACCATTAGACTTAGTTTATTGACTATTGAGTAACAAAACTTCATGACTTAATACATTTTCTTATAGGGGTGTGTATAGAACACCTATCCTGATTCATACGTATTTTCCCAATTAGATGGAATATCTAGTATCAGAAACAAACTAATAAAGAAAAGGGACAATTGAACTGTCATTTGATCATCGGATTATATGAACATGAATGGATGTGGGCAGGGGACCCTTATCTAAACCTATTAAGATACAGACATATAATATAATATAATGCGTCTATTGGTCACACTAAAAGGAATCAATATGGGTATTTCTAGTTTTTTAGTTATTTAGTTTTTGTTTAACTAAGTGTTAAATGAAGTGATAAAAATACAAATGCACAAGCATTAAGTACCTCTCAATGCATAAGTCTCTTGTATATCTCTTGAAAATATGTGATTACTGCATACTGATACTTAGAATGTACCACTTAACCTGGAACTTTGACCGCAACTTATTCTTTGTAATTTTACCTTAAGTGCATATGTATATGTTGTCTTGCTCCTCTGTCTCTTCAATAAAAAGAATTAAAAAAAAAAAAAAAAAAATACAAATGCATAATTACCTAAAGTTAATGGACTGCTGAAATCATTGTAATTTTACATACACATAATCGAACCTATTTAGTTAGATCACCATAATCGTTTTAAGATTTGAACGATTTTTCTAACAGAACGGCAAAGCTCTTTACCGGAATCTAGGGTTGTGAATAGGGGCAATATTATGACCCTAATAAGTAGAAGATATGGAGGATTGTCTAACGAAAAGACAGAGATCTCAACCGAGATTGGAGGTTAGATCATATCTAAGGCTAATCATTACTACTAAGAGAACATGAGCCCTAATCGTGTAGGGAATATGTAACCCTAATTTCTAAAATTGGATATCGATCTCTTTAGAGTAATGTCTCTAGGAAGGCAAGATGGCAACATTCCTTGTCTATACGTGAAGATGGATGAACTAGAGATTGATAAGCTCCTAGGAGAAAATATTGTTGAGAAAAATCTTATTACAATGTTGCTAACGGTATATTTATTTAAAAGAGCCGGAAGTGGATCGCTAACAGTCAGGTCATCAGTCTATAAGAAGTGCCCAACTGCGACAATATTTATTTATTGCTGTGTTCTAATAACGCTGATTGGAGCTATAGATCAAAGGGGTCTAATAAGGCTGATCTGAGCTATAGATCAAAGGGGTCTAAGTACCAATGTGATATTGAGGGTTCCAGAATAAAAATAAGGTTACTATTGATAGTTTGCTAAGGAAGGAAAAATATGGTGTAGTGTATCATATGAAAGGGAAACTATTTGGTGGACGTAAAATCATAAACACATAAGCTGACATTAGATAAATCCAATCCCATAAGCTGGCATTAATTAAATAGATAGGTGAGGTCCTCTCTGTTGTTTAGACCTTTCGGGTGAAGGCAATCCATTAGAAAGATCCATTTGGATTCAGCTTTGAGAAGGGTTTTTTCAAAATCTCCTCCTCTCCAATTTTTTGTCACTTTCTGTATGCCCATAAACTTCATCTCTTGTACTTTGCCATTATGTTTAGTGGCAAAATGTTTGTAAAGTATCGTATCTTTATCCTGTTTTTCAATTAACCGGATATGCTCTCTTAGCCTATCTCTGAGGCTTCTTGAGGTCTGACCAATGTATTGGAGGCCACAGGAACACTCTATGAGGTAGATGATACCTGTATCCTGGCATCTGATAAGGTCCTTGATCTTGAATTCTTCTCCAGTCTGCGTTGATTTAAATATCTTTGTTTTAACCCCTCTTTTACAAGCTTTGCAGCTTGGACAAGGAAAGAAACCTTTAATCGGTTTTCCTTGTAAACTTTGCATGTTGGGTTTTTTCTTTCGTAGCAGACTTGGAGCTAGTTTGTTTTTAAGATTCCCTATTTTCTTATACACAAAACTTGGTTGGTCTGGGAGTTTATCTCCTATAATATCATCGTTTTTCAACAGATGCCAGTGTTTCTTAAAGATTGTTTCCATGATGTGCCTATTACTGCTGTACTCCGTAATCATTGGTACATTAAGAGTTTCTTCTGTTCCGTATTTCTTCCTCTCTTTATATTTTGTTAGTTACTTTCTTTCCACTTTTCTTACTTCCTCTATCTTAAGGTCCAATTCTTCCTCCTTATAACCTCTTTCGATAAATTTTTCTTTTAGACGTGTTGCTTGTTGTTCCCATTTCTTAATGTTAGAACAGTTTTTTCGAACCCTTAGGAGTTGGCTTTTGGGGATATTCTTTTTCCACTTTTCATGATGGCAACTCTCGTAGTGTACATAGTTGTTGCTATCCACTGTTTTGAAGTGTGTGGAAGTTTCCCATTTGTCGTTTTTCACTTCTATTTGTAAATCTAGAAAGACAATTTCCTTTAAACTCCAAGTATGGGTAAATTTGAGGTTCAGGTTGTTCCGATTCATGATCTCGATCGTATATAAGAGATCTTGTATTGAACCTTTCCAGATGATTAAAATATCATCTATATATCTGCGGTAGAGGACCAGGTCCGCGCTCGCTGGGCAGGAGTCCCAGAAGATACTCTCCCATTTGCCCATATACAGGTTGGCGTAGCTGGGCGTGAACCTGGTCCCCATGGCTGTACCGCAGATTTGTTGGTAATAGACCCCCTCATTACAAAAGTAATTATGTTGTAGGATGTATTGAATACTATCCACTATGAACTTAGCCTGATCTTCTAACATCTCTGGATCTTTTTCCAAAAACCATTTTACTGCTTCAAGTCCCTCTATGTGGGGTATGCTGGTGTATAAAGCAGCGACATCACAAGTCGCCATAATGTATCCATCTTCCCACGGGATGTCTTCCAAGATATTTAGAACTTGGGTGGAGTCTCTCAAATAGGACGGGAGAGCTCTTACATACTTCTGGAGATGTTGATCGACGTATTCTGACAAGTTGCTGGTGAGTGATCCAATTCCGGAGATGATTGGGCGACCAGGTGGCTCTTTGAGATTTTTGTGTATCTTTGGCAGGTGGTATATTATGGGTGTTATCGGATATTTGATGTCCAAATAGCTATATTCTTTTTCATCCAATATACCTGATGTTTTTGCTCTTTCTAGAAGTTCCTTCAGTTCTTCCTGGAACCTATTCACGGGATCATTCCTGAGCTTTAGGTATGTCGTCTGATCGTTAAGTAGGCGTTGGTTCTCTGCCATATACTTCTCTCTATCTAGGATGACTATACCTCCACCTTTATCAGCTGGTTTGATCGTTAATTGGTTGTTGTTCTCTAGTCTTCTGATCGTTTCTGTATGTTGTTTTGATAGATTTGGTTTAATTTTTTTTTAGGCTTTTTTGCTTGATATCTCTAATATCTTTAGTGACCATTATTTCAAATGCCTCAATGGCATTTCCTTTCGCATAGATGGGATAAAATCTCGATTTTGGTTTTAACCCTGTATGTATGTAAGGGTCCTCAGCATTTGCTGATGTATAGCTTTTTGTTGATACTGGGTCCAATGGAGTTTTTAGGAAGTACCTTTTTAGGGTTAATTTCCTTATAAAATTCTTAGTGTTCATGAATGTTTGAAATTTGTCCATACTTCTTGCTGGAGCAAATGAGAGACCATATTTCAAAACCTCTCTTTCCTCTTTGTTAATTTCACATGTGCTGAGATTAAAAATACCATCTCCAATGCTTTTATTATTATTTGGAGTGTATTATGTAGTTGTTATCTGTATAGATTCTTTATCGTCCAAAGTCCTCTTATCTTCATCACTTGTTTCTAATTTCTTTTTTGTTGTTTTTTTGCCTCCACGTTTTCCTCTGGTCTTTTTCCTTTGTTTTAATATTATTGAATTCAAGGTTTCTTCTTTTATTTTGTTTGTTTGTCTTTTGCTGTTGGTGGATTCATCCTTAAAAAATGTGATGAATCCACTTGTTCCTAAATTTGTGTCAACATTCTGTGCCATTCTGTTAGAACCTTCATTTTGTCTGCAAACCATGTCTGTTTTTTTGGAGAGTGTCTTATCATGTGATTCATAGGTTCTTCTTTCATGGTCACCATGCATTCCGTCTTTTCTTAGCATAGTTTCGTTATCCCAATTTACATGTCTCGGTCCAGCGTTGTAATAGTCATTGCTTTGATCTCTTGTATGTCTTTGATTACCAAAGTAATTTTGGGAATTGTTCCCTCTTTCTCCTCTGTATTGACGTCTATGTGCCCTTCTTTAGTGCCATGCAGGATATTGTGTTTGGCTTTAATTATCTCTGTCTCTAACATTATTTCTATAGTTGTTCCTATAGAACCTCTGATAGGGTGCTTTATCCCATGGTCTTAGAGGGCTGTCATACTGTCTATAGTGTGATTCTGGTCTGTAATGTTGTGACCCTCGCCAGTGTTCATCTTCCCTTCTGTAGTTAGAATTGTCTCTGTAGTTATTATCTCTGTCCCATTCATATCTGTTGGGACTATAGTCCGAATACATCCTATCTCTTTGAAATCTGTTTGTATATGGTTTTTGTGGGCGAGGTCTATTTTGCCTTGATTGTTGTGTGTGCTGATTTGTCACTTCAAGTCGTCCTTCATGTGTCATATTACCATTAGATTGTTCAATACTTTCATTATCATTAATTCTTTTTCCGTCTAGTTCTCTCTTTAGTTTTTTGGTTTTCTTTGTGATTACATCCTCTCTAATTTTTGTAACTTTTTTAACTAAATTTATTTTCTTCTCAGAAATATCAATCCCGGAGCTTTCTAGGTTCATCAATATCTGTTCATCCTCTTTAATTTCAGTATCAGTTTCGTGTAGTAATTCATCCCTATAATCAATAATAATATTCATTAAGGTGACAGAAGCAGTTGATAGAGCTTCTGTCCATCTTTTAGAATATTTAGGTTTGGATATTGGGAAAGCACAATCTTTAGTGAGCATTAGACCTTTAGGTATAATGTTGAGTTCGATACATTTTCTAAGAAATGATATATCAGCCTTGTACTTAACTTCTGATACTAGTGATTTCTATCATCTCCTTCTTTATCTATAAAGCATGCATCGAGGTCAATGTCTTGCCTAATGCCGGTTAGGGTGTCCATAATGTTAAAAAGTGAGTGTATTCAAAGCTGCTGAAATACCGGTTAGATAAAACTGTGAACCAAAAAAAGATATATGTGGTAATGCAGCGCTAAGATGAACCCTAAGCTGTGATACACAAAGGGGGTCTAACCAGTCCCCCAAAGAACAAAAACTGAAGGAAATAGGAGTGATCACAGCGCCAGAAAGGCCTGAGGGTCAGTATACACACAAAAGCAATCAAATTGGATTGGGTACTAAATGGAATTTATTACATACAATTAAGATTTAATTAGTTAAAAAGGTAAATAGTAAAAGAGGTTAACCTGATTTCCTGCATGGAAATCTATAACATAGAAGCTTATGGGGAAATCAGCTATTAAAGGAGAACTGTTAAATTACTCCCACTTACAACAATACTTAAGTTAAAATTGTTTAAACAAAAAATGATAAAAAATAATAATAAAAAATACAATGAATAAAAGCAGCTGATCACTGGTAACCCTGCCCCAATTGGGTGGGTAAAGGTGTCTGAGGAGGTTTAGCGATACGTGGGTTAGCACGGTAGAAAACCACCTATTATTTTGAGCCATTAAATAGTGGCAGCTGGTTACTGGTGGCACTATTCAATGAGGCTGTGTGAAAAGGCTGAGAAGTATAGTGCTAAATTGGTTAGCACGATAGAAATCAGTCTACAGTTATGGATCCATATCTGAGGGTAGACCGCGGTAAAGATCCTGAGAATGGAGTGCTTGACAGACGCCGCACTCAAATTAGAATCTAAGGCACCGGGTACTGGCAAATATAAGAGTAGTAGCACACGATTAATATGTATAAATATGTGATAACACAAAAGTGCTTGGGTGTGTGACAGAGAATAAAAGAAATAAATAAATGCGATTCAAATAAGCAATAAACAATGCTGGCAATAATAACACAAAAGCTTATATAAAAAACTTATAGAAAAACTTATAAAAACTTATATATAAAAAATTCACATGGATATCCAGAAAATTTGATGTTGAACAAAGGATCGTGACAAAATTTGTGCGTAAGCAAGAAATAATTGGGAGCAATGTCAGTGAAAAAAATGTCAGTGAAAAAAGTATATAGTGGCACTAAAAAATCCAAAGGAACTCCTATTCAGCAAAAAAATTTGTGATGAAAAAATTATGATAGTTAAAGGAAAAAATATGATGGTTAAAAGAAAAAATGTAACAAAGTGTATCAGTGAAAAAATAACAAACAAGTTGTCTCCAATAGTGAATCAAAGGTTCAATTGTGGATTTTTTCAAAGTGAAAGGTGATGAAAATGGAAAAGAAGTGTCCAAAGGAATCCTTTATGGAGCTCAGCTGCTTCTATGATTTAATAGTCGATCCCTAAAATCAAAGATAAAACATAGCGTAGCATAATTTACACAAGTTGAGAAATATTAGAAAGATGCTTACCAATGGGTCGTCTACGCGTTTCGGTCCTCACAAGACCTTTATCAAGACTAATTCATTGGTAAGCTAAGCATCTTTATATAGGCATACTAATTCAGTAACCGGAACTAGCTTAAACTCATTCTACTTCCGGTTTCGTCGCTACTTACAATAGCAATTGATTCTTATTTTGGATGTTCTTATGTATTCTACATTTAATATATCAGTATTCTGCTTATGGATGGCTTGTATCTGAACTTATTGCCCAACTTTCAATTTGTTTTTAAACATCGATTCTATGATGTCACTTCCGGTGAATGATCCTAGGTTGGTTGGTGTAAACAACCCCGGTGTCATTTCCGGTTGTCGGTTATTCAGGGCTAATTTGGTTGTGAGTTATTGAGGACAAATATTGAGTCTTACTTCATCTCTAATATATGTTTGTTTACTTAAGCCCCCAGGATTTTTCTTTTGCAATAGTAAAATACATATATACATCGCTATTATAAAAATGCTTTAACGCAACATTGGCTATCTCCGTTAAAAGACCCAAAAGAGCCTTATCTCATTACACTGGCATCTAACCTGAGTTTTTAACCATTAGACTTAGTTTATTGACTATTGAGTAACAAAACTTCATGACTTAATACATTTTCTTATAGGGGTGTGTATAGAACACCTATCCTGATTCATACGTATTTTCCCAATTAGATGGAAAATCTAGTATCAGAAACAAACTAATAAAGAAAAGGGGCAATTGAACTGTCATTTGATCATCGGATTATATGAACATGAATGGATGTGGGCAGGGGACCCTTATCTAAACCTATTACGATACAGACATATAATATAATGCGTCTATTGGTCACACTAAAAGGAATCAATATGGGTATTTCTAGTTTTTTAGTTATTTAGTTTTTGTTTAACTAAGTGTTAAATGAAGTGATAAAAATACAAATACATAATTACCTAAAGTTAATGGACTGCTGAAATCATTGTAATTTTACATACACATAATCAAACCTATTTAGTTAGATCACCATAATCATTTTAAGATTTGAACGATTTTTCTAACAGAACGGCAAAGCTCTTTACCGGGATCTAGGGTTGTGAATAGGGGCAATATTATGACCCTAATAAGTAGAAGATATGGAGGATTGTCTAACGAAAAGACAGAGATCTCAACCGAGATTGGAGGTTAGATCATATCTAAGGCTAATCATTACTACTAAGAGAACATGAGCCCTAATCGTGTAGGGAATACGTAACCCTAATTTCTAAAATTGGATATCGATCTCTTTAGAGTAATGTCTCTAGGAAGGCAAGATGGCTACATTCCTTGTCTATACGTGAAGATGGATGAACTAGAGATTGATAAGCTCCTAGGAGAAAATATTGTTGAGAAAAATCTTATTACAATGTTGCTAACGGTATATTTATTTAAAAGAGCCGGAAGTGGATCGCTAACAGTCAGGTCATCAGTCTATAAGAAGTGCCCAACTGCGACAATATTTATTTATTGCTGTGTTCTAATAACGCTGATTTGAGCTATAGATCAAAGGGGTCTAATAACGCTGATTTGAGCTATAGATCAAAGGGGTCTAAGTACCAATGTGATATTGAGGGTTCCAGAATAAAAATAAGGTTACTATTGATAGTTTGCTAAGGAAGGAAAAATATGGTGTAGTGTATCATATGAAAGGGAAACTATTTGGTGGACGTAAAATCATAAACACATAAGCTGACATTAGATAAATCCAATCCCATAAGCTGACATTAATTAAATAGATAGGTGAGGTCATCTCTGTTTTTTAGACCTTTCAGGTGAAGGCAATCCATTAGAAAGATCCATTTGGATTCAGCTTTGAGAAGGGTTTTTTCAAAATCTCCTCCTCTCCAATTTTTTGTCACTTTCTGTATGCCCATAAACTTCATCTCTTGTACTTTGCCATTATGTTTAGTGGCAAAATGTTTTTAAAGTATTGTATCTTTATCCTGTTTTTCGATTAACCGGATATGCTCTCTTAGCCTATCTCTGAGGCTTCTTGAGGTCTGACCAATGTATTGGAGGCCACAGGAACACTCTATGAGGTAGATGATACCTGTATCCTGGCATCTGATAAGGTCCTTGATCTTGAATTCTTCTCCAGTCTGCGTTGATTTAAATATCTTTGTTTTAACCCCTCTTTTACAAGCTTTGCAGCTTGGACAAGGAAAGAAACCTTTAATCGGTTTTCCTTGTAAACTTTGCATGTTGGGTTTTTTCTTTCGTAGCAGACTTGGAGCTAGTTTGTTTTTAAGATTCCCTGTTTTCTTATACACAAAACTTGGTTGGTCTGGGAGTTTATCTCCTATAATATCATATAGGATTAGAACAATCTAATGGTAATATGACACATGAAGGACGACTTGAAATGACAAATCAGCACACACAACAATCAAGGCAAAATAGACCTCGCCCACAAAAACCATATACAAACAGATTTCAAAGAGATAGGATGTATTCGGACTATAGTCCCAACAGATATGAATGGGACAGAGATAATAACTACAGAGACAATTCTAACTACAGAAGGGAAGACGAACACTGGCGAGGGTCACAACATTACAGACCAGAATCACACTATAGACAGTATGACAGCCCTCTAAGACCATGGGATAAAGCACCTTATCAGAGGTTCTATAGGAACAACTATAGAAATAACTTTAGAGACAGAGATAATTATAGCCAAACACAATATCCTGCATGGCACTATAGAAGGGCACATAGACGTCAATACAGAGGAGAAAGAGGGAACAATTCCCAAAATTACTTTGGTAATCAAAGACATACAAGAGATCAAAGCAATGACTATTACAACGCTGGACTGAGACATGTAAATTGGGATAACGAAACTATGCTAAGAAAAGACGGAATGCATGGTGACCATGAAAGAAGAACCTATGAATCACATGATAAGACACTCTCCAAAAAAACAGACATGGTTTGCAGACAAAATGAAGGTTCTAACAGAATGGCACAGAATGTTGACACAAATTTAGGAACAAGTTTAAATCAAACTGCCTCTTCATCACATTTTTTAAGGATGAATCCACCAACAGCAAAAGACAAACAAACAAAATAAAAGAAGAAATCTCGAATTCAATAATATTAAAACAAAGGAAAAAGACCAGAAGAAAACGTGGAGGCAAAAAAACAACAAAAAAGAAATTAGAAACAAGTGATGAAGATAAGAGGACATTGGACGATAAAGAATCTATACAGATAGCAACTACATCATACACTCCAAATAATAATAAAAGCATTGGAGATGGTATTTTTAATCTCAGCACATATGAAATTAACAAAGAGGAAAGAGAGGTTTTGAAATATGGTCTCTCATTTGCTCCAGCAAGAATTATGGACAAATTTCAAACATTCATGAACACCAAGAATTTTATAAGGAAATTAACCCTAAAAAGGTACTTCCTAAAAACTCCATTGGACCCAGTATCAACAAAAAGCTATACATCAGCAAATGCTGAGGACCCTTACATACATACAGGGTTAAAACCAAAATCGAGATTTTATCCCATCTATGCAAAAGGAAATGCCATTGAGGCATTTGAAATAATGGTCACTAAAGATATTAGAGATATCAAGCAAAAAAGCCTGAAAAGAATTAAACCAAATCTATCAAAGCAACAAACAGAAACGATCAGGAGACTAGAGAACAACAACCAATTAACGATCAAACCAGCTGATAAAGGTGGAGGTATAGTCATCCTAGATAGAGAGAAGTATATGGTAGAGAACCAACGCCTACTTAACGATCAGACGACATACCTAAAGCTCAGGAATGATCCCGTGAATAGGTTCCAGGAAGAACTGAAGGAACTTCTAGAAAGAGCAAAAACATCAGGTATATTGGATGAAAAAGAATATAGCTATTTGGACATCAAATATCCGATAACACCCATAATATACCACCTGCCCAAGATACACAAAAATCTCAAAGAGCCACCTGGTCGCCCAATCATCTCCGGAATTGGATCACTCACCAGCAACTTGTCAGAATACGTCGATCAACATCTCCAGAAGTATGTAAGAGCTCTCCCGTCCTATTTGAGAGACTCCACCCAAGTTCTAAATATCTTGGAAGACATCCCGTGGGAAGATGGATACATTATGGCGACTTGTGATGTCGCTGCTTTATACACCAGCATACCCCACACAGAGGGACTTGAAGCAGTAAAATGGTTTTTGGAAAAAGATCCAGAGATGTTAGAAGATCAGGCTAAGTTCATAGTGGATAGTATTCAATACATCCTACAACATAATTACTTTTGTAATGATGGGGTCTAGTACCAACAAATCTGCGGTATAGCCATGGGGACCAGGTTCGCGCCCAGCTACGCCAACCTGTATATGGGCAAATGGGAGAGTATCTTCTGGGACTCCTGCCCAGCGAGCGCGGACCTGGTCCTCTACCGCAGATATATAGATGATATTTTAATCATCTGGAAAGGTTCAATACAAGATCTCTTATATACGATCGAGATCATGAATCGGAACAACCTGAACCTCAAATTTACCCATACTTGGAGTTTAAAGGAAATTGTCTTTCTAGATTTACAAATAGAAGTGAAAAACGACAAATGGGAAACTTCCACACACTTCAAAACAGTGGATAGCAACAACTATGTACACTACGAGAGTTGCCATCATGAAAAGTGGAAAAAGAATATCCCCAAAAGCCAACTCCTAAGGGTTCGAAAAAACTGTTCTAACATTAAGAAATGGGAACAACAAGCAACACGTCTAAAAGAAAAATTTATCGAAAGAGGTTATAAGGAGGAAGAATTGGACCTTAAGATAGAGGAAGTAAGAAAAGTGGAAAGAAAGGAACTAACAAAATATAAAGAGAGGAAGAAATACGGAACAGAAGAAACTCTTAATGTACCAATGATTACGGAGTACAGCAGTAATAGGCACATCATGGAAACAATCTTTAAGAAACACTGGCATCTGTTGAAAAACGATGATATTATAGGAGATAAACTCCCAGACCAACCAAGTTTTGTGTATAAGAAAACAGGGAATCTTAAAAACAAACTAGCTCCAAGTCTGCTACGAAAGAAAAAACCCAACATGCAAAGTTTACAAGGAAAACCGATTAAAGGTTTCTTTCCTTGTCCAAGCTGCAAAGCTTGTAAAAGAGGGGTTAAAACAAAGATATTTAAATCAACGCAGACTGGAGAAGAATTCAAGATCAAGGACCTTATCAGATGCCAGGATACAGGTATCATCTACCTCATAGAGTGTTCCTGTGGCCTCCAATACATTGGTCAGACCTCAAGAAGCCTCAGAGATAGGCTAAGAGAGCATATCCGGTTAATTGAAAAACAGGATAAAGATACGATACTTTACAAACATTTTGCCACTAAACATAATGGCAAAGTACAAGAGATGAAGTTTATGGGCATACAGAAAGTGACAAAAAATTGGAGAGGAGGAGATTTTGAAAAAACCCTTCTCAAAGCTGAATCCAAATGGATCTTTCTAATGGATTGCCTTCACCCGAAAGGTCTAAACAACAGAGAGGACCTCACCTATCTATTTAATTAATGCCAGCTTATGGGATTGGATTTATCTAATGTCAGCTTATGTGTTTATGATTTTACGTCCACCAAATAGTTTCCCTTTCATATGATACACTACACCATATTTTTCCTTCCTTAGCAAACTATCAATAGTAACCTTATTTTTATTCTGGAACCCTCAATATCACATTGGTACTTAGACCCCTTTGATCTATAGCTCAAATCAGCGTTATTAGACCCCTTTGATCTATAGCTCAAATCAGCGTTATTAGAACACAGCAATAAATAAATATTGTCGCAGTTGGGCACTTCTTATAGACTGATGACCTGACTGTTAGCAATCCACTTCCGGCTCTTTTAAATAAATATACCGTTAGCAACATTGTAATAAGATTTTTCTCAACAATATTTTCTCCTAGGAGCTTATCAATCTCTAGTTCATCCATCTTCACGTATAGACAAGGAATGTAGCCATCTTGCCTTCCTAGAGACATTACTCTAAAGAGATCGATATCCAATTTTAGAAATTAGGGTTACGTATTCCCTACACGATTAGGGCTCATGTTCTCTTAGTAGTAATAATTAGCCTTAGATATGATCTAACCTCCAATCTCGGTTGAGATCTCTGTCTTTTCGTTAGACAATCCTCCATATCTTCTACTTATTAGGGTCATAATATTGCCCCATTCACAACCCTAGATCCCGGTAAAGAGCTTTGCCGTTCTGTTAGAAAAATCGTTCAAATCTTAAAACGATTATGGTGATCTAACTAAATAGGTTCGATTATGTGTATGTAAAATTAAAATGATTTCAGCAGTCCATTAACTTTAGGTAATTATGTATTTGTATTTTTATCACTTCATTTAACACTTAGTTAAACAAAAACTAAATAACTAAAAAACTAGAAATACCCATATTGATTCCTTTTAGTGTGACCAATAGACGCATTATATTATATTATATGTCTGTATCGTAATAAGTTTAGATAAGGGTGCCCTGCCCACATCCATTCATGTTCATATAATCCGATGATCAAATGACAGTTCAATTGTCCCTTTTCTTTATTAGTTTGTTTCTGATACTAGATATTCCATCCAATTGGGAAAATACGTATGAATCAGGATAGGTGTTCTATACACACCCCTATAAGAAAATGTATTAAGTCATGAAGTTTTGTTACTCAATAGTCAATAAACTAAGTCTAATGGTTTAAAACTCAGGTTAGATGCCAGTGTAATGAGATAAGGCTCTTTTGGGTCTTTTAACGGAGATAGCCAATGTTGCGTTAAAGCATTTTTATAATAGCGATGTATATATGTATTTTACTATTGCAAAAGAAAAATCCTGGGGGCTTAAGTAAACAAACATATATTAGAGATGAAGTAAGACTCAATATTTGTCCTCAATAACTCACAACCAAATTAGCCCTGAATAACCGACAACCGGAAATGACACCGGGGTTGTTTACACCAACCAACCTAGGATCATTCACCGGAAGTGACATCATAGAATCGATGTTTAAAAACAAATTGAAAGTTGGGCAATAAGTTCAGATACAAGCCATCCATAAGCAGAATACTGATATATTAAATGTAGAATACATAAGAACATCCAAAATAAAAATCAATTGCTATTGTAAGTAGCTACGAAACCGGAAGTAGAATGAGTTTAAGCTAGTTCCGGTTACTGAATTAGTATGCCTATATAAAGATGCTTAGCTTACCAATGAATTAGTCTTGATAAAGGTCTTGTGAGGACCGAAACGCGTAGACGACCCATTGGTAAGCATCTTTCTAATATTTCTCAACTTGTGTAAATTATGCTACGCTATGTTTTATCTTTGATTTTAGGGATCGACTATTAAATCATAGAAGCAGCTGAGCTCCATAAAGGATTCCTTTGGACACTTCTTTTCCATTTTCATCACCTTTCACTTTGAAAAAATCCACAATTGAACCTTTGATTCACTATTGGAGACAACTTGTTTGTTATTTTTTCACTGATACACTTTGTTACATTTTTTCTTTTAACCATCATATTTTTTCCTTTAACTATCATAATTTTTTCATCACAATTTTTTGCTGAATAGGAGTTCCTTTGGATTTTTTAGTGCCACTATATACTTTTTTCACTGACATTTTTTTCACTGACATTGCTCCCAATTATTTCTTGCTTACGCACAAATTTTGTCACGATCCTTTGTTGAACATCAAATTTTCTGGCTATCCATGTGAATTTTTTATATATAAGTTTTTATAAGTTTTTCTATAAGTTTTTTATATAAGCTTTTGTGTTATTATTGCCAGCATTGTTTATTGCTTATTTGAATCGCATTTATTTATTTCTTTTATTCTCTGTCACACACCCAAGCACTTTTGTGTTATCACATATTTATACATATTAATCGTGTGCTACTACTCTTATATTTGCCAGTACCCGGTGCCTTAGATTCTAATTTGAGTGCTGCGTCTGTCAAGCACTCCATTCTCAGGATCTTTACCGCGGTCTACCCTCAGATATGGATCCATAACTGTAGACTGATTTCTATCGTGCTAACCAATTTAGCACTATACTTCTCAGCCTTTTCACACAGCCTCATTGAATAGTGCCACCAGTAACCAGCTGCCACTATTTAACGGCTCAAAATAATAGGTGGTTTTCTACCGTGCTAACCCACGTATCGCTAAACCTCCTCAGACACCTTTACCCACCCAATTGGGGCAGGGTTACCAGTGATCAGCTGCTTTTATTCATTGTATTTTTTATTATTATTTTTTATCATTTTTTGTTTAAACAATTTTAACTTAAGTATTGTTGTAAGTGGGAGTAATTTAACAGTTCTCCTTTAATAGCTGATTTCCCCATAAGCTTCTATGTTATAGATTTCCATGCAGGAAATCAGGTTAACCTCTTTTATTATTTACCTTTTTAACTAATTAAATCTTAATTGTATGTAATAAATTCCATTTAGTACCCAATCCAATTTGATTGCTTTTGTGTGTATACTGACCCTCAGGCCTTTCTGGCGCTGTGATCACTCCTATTTCCTTCAGTTTTTGTTCTTTGGGGGACTGGTTAGACCCCCTTTGTGTATCACAGCTTAGGGTTCATCTTAGCGCTGCATTACCACATATATCTTTTTATGTACTATATAAAGCCAATAACATGTTAAACTTTAAAAGTGCAGAATTAAATTATCATTAACCCCAACCAAGTAATGAGATGCAAGATTCAGACAAGCTCATCTAACAATTAACTGGTCTTTCTGAAATTAATGAGCTTTCTTAATGAAAACCGATGGGGAAGCAGGATGCAAGGTCAGCACATTCATCTTATCTTAAATATCACTTTCCTCTCAGTTCTAACTGTATTTAGGTCAGTGACTTAATTTATGATGTGCTTTATAAAAATATATGAGCTTGTTGTGAGCATTGAAATCAATTGCAGATATATACATATTTAAAATATTATTATTTAAATATTTCCTGTATCTGTTTGGTTCTTGGCTTTTCAAGCGTGAGTGACAGCCGGATCTGATTATTTCTAAAATGTAGTCTAGGGCGCACTAACATTTCCATGTCGGATAGCGTGTGTACAAAGGTGCTCTATACTATATTAATAATAATAGTTTATTTCTATTTTGTTACTTAAAGGAACATGAACATAGGTGGCTCTGCCATGAGGCCAAATAAGCGGTCGCCTAAGGCCTAACTTAAATAGGGGCCTCACAGTTATGGTGTGAATTGCACCCAGCGAGTAGACATATGCAGGTGTGATTAAAAGGAGGAGAGTAGAGATTAGTGTGATCAATTGAAGAACCTGAGAATGTGAGAATTAGCCACACACTGCTCGAGGAGAAGCAGGGAGCATGGGATAGCCTGAGGGAGCTCCAGAGAATAACCCTGCCTGTAATGCTGATAATGATGAAAACAAATAAAATAAAACATCTGACCTTCCTTTACTAGCTACAGTCTCTTTTTGCACTATCTCTGTCTCTCTCTTTTCTCTCCTTCACTTCACCCTCTCTTTTTCTGCCTTATTGCTTTTTTCTCCTTTTCTTTCACCCCCTCCATTTTCATTCTTTCCATTCACTATCTCTCTGTCTCTCTCTGTACTCTCTTCCTCCATGCCCTCCTTCCATCTCTTCACACTCTCTTTTCATGCTCTTCATTATCTCTCTCTGCCCATCTCTATTCTATAAACACTCTCCTCCCCTCTGGTTTTCTCAACTCTCTCTCACCTTCCCTCTGTTCAAACTCCCTTCTCTCTCTCCCCCCTCTCTCTCTCTCTGTCTCCCTTTCTCCCTTTTCTCACTATCTCTGTCCCTCCCCACTCTCTTCTTCTCTGTTTTCTATCTCTCTCCTCTCCTCTTTCTGTATTTGTACACTACCTTTTCATTCTCTCCTCCTTTATTTCTCTATCTCTTCTCTCTCCTTCTCTCTATTTTCAGTCTCTTCTTTCTTTTAAATTCCCCTCTTCACTTTCTCTCCTTTCTCCCATTCTTGCTTTCCTATTTCCTTTCTCTCTTTCTCTTCACTCTCTTCTTTCTCTCTCTCATTTATTAACTTTTGCCTCTAATTTCTTTCTCATCTTTCTGTCTATTCTTCTCTCCCTTCTTTTCTCTCTATATTTTTCACTATTATTTTTCCTCCCTCTTCATTTTCCTTCTTTCCCCAATCTCCAATCTCCTTCACCTCTTGCTGCCTCCTTTCTTTACCGTCTCTATTCACTGTTAATATTCTTGTTTTCTACTTTTTCACCAATTTACTTCTATTGTCAATTTGCTTCATTCTCTTGCTATTCTTTGTTGAATGTTAGATGTTTATTAATTTAATAATTAATTATGAAATGTGATTAATCAATATATATTAAAATGTAACCCTATTAAACAAATTCCTAAGAACTTTTATTTACGTTGCGTTATAAACACAAAGAAGTGATTATTATGCAAATTAAGGAGGATTTAATTGTGATAAAAATATAACAAATTTAATAGAACATTTATAGGTTTCAAATAGACTACAAATTATTCAAGCTAGGTTTACTTCAACCCAATTGTCTGTTACGCTATATATTACAAATACAATCTTATAGTTCAAATAACCGAATCCTGACCAGATAATTATATATCAGATGCCACAATTAAACAATTCCAGAGAAATTCAACATAAATTAGTAGCATTAACCACTTAACACAATATGGCTAATTATCAAATTTCGATTAGTGACTATTAGCCAAATGCTACAATTAAAAAGCTTTACTACAGGCCAATGAATACAATTTTACTGCAAATTTAATACAACCTTTAAAATGCTTTATAATAATGCAAAATCAATTCAGCAGCATTTACTAATGAACTCTTTTGTTTCAACAGATAATCCAGATTCCTATAAAATATACTGAATTAGTCACACATATGTTTGAACAATTCTTAGAACACATAAACAAAAAGTGCAGGGAGCTCAAAGTATTTCTTAAAACTTAGCTCCCTGATTCCCAGAAATAGCTCTCTAACCCACCCCCGCCCACTAATTGCAGCCATCTTTAGTACTGGCAACTGTCTGCCAGTAAACATAAATATATATATATATATATATATATATATATATATATATATATATATATATATATATATATATATATATATATACAACACACAGAGAAAACCCAGCACTCACTTACAAGCTCTCAGCTAAGATTTAAAAGCAAAAATGGAAAGGTTAGTTACCGCATCTGGCCAAATGGGACAAGCTCAGGTACCACGTCAAGGTCCTTTCCAATACCTGAGATCCTAAAACAGCCACACAATGCAAGCTTTCAAAGCTTTTAAATTGAAAGCTTCAATTGTGTGGCTGTTTTAGGGTCTCAAGTATTGGAAAGGACCTTGACGTGGTACCTGAGCTTGTCCAATTTGGCCAGATGCAGTGACTAACCTTTCCATTTTTGCTTTTAAATCTTAGCTGAGAGCTTGTAAGTGAGTGCTGGGTTTTCTCTGTGTGTTGTATTAATTTGTTTTGTAATTTTCCCTGTGGTTCTTGCACCCAGACCTGTCTGGGGTTAACTGCTTGTGGCTCTGGGGACAGCACAGCTTCCTGTGAGTGCCAGTGGCACCCAGGGCTGAGCATGTTGCAGGGTCATGGGATGTGTACCCGGTCCGGTTTGAGAGTGCATTTCCCTTCTGTGTTTTGTATATGTCTAGGGTGATTACATATTCCTGTGCTCCCTTCCCTTGTTTTCAGTTTGTTTGGTTTTGAAAGCTTGCATTGTGTGGCTGTTTTAGGGTCTCAGGTATTGGAAAGGACCTTGACGTGGTACCTGAGCTTGTCCCATTTGGCCAGATGCGGTGACTAACCTTTCCATTTTTGCTTTTAAATCTTAGCTGAGAGCTTGTAAGTGAGTGCTGGGTTTTCTCTGTGTGTTGTATTAATTTGTTTTGTAATTGTCCCTGTGGTTCTTGCACCCAGACCTGTCTGGGGTTAACTGCTTGTGGCTCTGGGGACAGCACAGCTTCCTGTGAGTGCCAGTGGCACCCAGGGCTGAGCATGTTGCAGGGTCATGGGATGTGTACCCGGTCCGGTTTGAGAGTGCATTTCCCTTCTGTGTTTTGTATATGTCTAGGGTGATTACATATTCCTGTGCTCCCTTCCCTTGTTTTCAGTTTGTTTGGTTTTGAAAGCTTGCATTGTGTGGCTGTTTTAGGGTCTCAGGTATTGGAAAGGACCTTGACGTGGTACCTGAGCTTGTCCCATTTGGCCAGATGCGGTGACTAACCTTTCCATTTTTGCTTTTAAATCTTAGCTGAGAGCTTGTAAGTGAGTGCTGGGTTTTCTCTGTGTGTTGTATTAATTTGTTTTGTAATTTTCCCTGTGGTTCTTGCACCCAGACCTGTCTGGGGTTAACTGCTTGTGGCTCTGGGGACAGCACAGCTTCCTGTGAGTGCCAGTGGCACCCAGGGCTGAGCATGTTGCAGGGTCATGGGATGTGTACCCGGTCCGGTTTGAGAGTGCAGTTCCCTTCCGTGTTTTGTATATGTCTAGGGTGATTACATATTCCTGTGCATCCTTCCCTTGTTTTCAGTTTGTTTGGATTTGAAAGCTTGCATTGTGTGGCTGTTTTAGGGTCTCAGGTATTGGAAAGGACCTTGACGTGGTACCTGAGCTTGTCCCATTTGGCCAGATGCGGTGACTAACCTTTCCATTTTTGCTTTTAAATCTTAGCTGAGAGCTTGTAAGTAAGTGCTGGGTTTTCTCTGTGTGTTGTATTAATTTGTTTTGTAATTTTCCCTGTGGTTCTTGCACCCAGACCTGTCTGGAGTTAACTGCTTGTGGCTCTGGGGACAGCACAGCTTCCTGTGAGTGCCAGTGGCACCCAGGGCTGAGCATGTTGCAGGGTCATGGGATGTGTACCCGGTCCGGTATGAGAGTGCAGTTCCCTTCCGTGTTTTGTATATATCTAGGGTGATTACATATTCCTGTGCATCCTTCCCTTGTTTTCAGTTTGTTTGGATTTGAAAGCTTGCATTGTGTGGCTGTTTTAGGGTCTCAGGTATTGGAAAGGACCTTGACGTGGTACCTGAGCTTGTCCCATTTGGCCAGATGCGGTGACTAACCATTCCATTTTTGCTTTTAAATCTTAGCTGAGAGCTTGTAAGTAAGTGCTGGGTTTTCTCTGTGTGTTGTATTAATTTGTTTTGTAATTTTCCCTGTGGTTCTTGCACCCAGACCTGTCTGGAGTTAACTGCTTGTGGCTCTGGGGACAGCACAGCTTCCTGTGAGTGCCAGTGGCACCCAGGGCTGAGCATGTTGCAGGGTCATGGGATGTGTACCCGGTCCGGTATGAGAGTGCAGTTCCCTTCCGTGTTTTGTATATGTCTAGGGTGATTACATATTCCTGTGCACCCTTCTCTTGTTTTCAGTTTGTTTTGATTTGAAAGCTTGCATTGTGTGGCTGTTTTAGGGTCTCAGGTATTGGAAAGGACCTTGATGTGGTACCTGAGCTTGTCCCATTTGGCCAGATGCGGTGACTAACCTTTCCATTTTTGCTTTTAAATCTTAGCTGAGAGCTTGTAAGTGAGTGCTGGGTTTTCTCTGTGTGTTGTATTAATTTGTTTTGTAATTTTCCCTGTGGTTCTTGCACCCAGACCTGTCTGGAGTTAACTGCTTGTGGCTCTGGGGACAGCACAGCTTCCTGTGAGTGCCAGTGGCACCCAGGGCTGAGCATGTTGCAGGGTCATGGGATGTGTACCCGGTCCGGTATGAGAGTGCAGTTCCCTTCCGTGTTTTGTATATGTCTAGGGTGATTACATATTCCTGTGCACCCTTCTCTTGTTTTCAGCTTGTTTTGATTTGAAAGCTTGCATTGTGTGGCTGTTTTAGGGTCTCAGGTATTGGAAAGGACCTTGATGTGGTACCTGAGCTTGTCCCATTTGGCCAGATGCGGTGACTAACCTTTCCATTTTTGCTTTTAAATCTTAGCTGAGAGCTTGTAAGTGAGTGCTGGGTTTTCTCTATGTGTTGTATTAATTTGTTTTGTAATTTTCCCTGTGGTTCTTGCACCCAGACCTGTCTGGGGTTAACTACTCTTGGCTCTGGGGACAGCACAGCTTCCTGTGAGTGCCAGTGGCACCCAGGGCTGAGCATGTTGCAGGGTCATGGGATGTGTACCCGGTCCGGTATGAGAGTGCAGTTCCCTTCCGTGTTTTGTATATGTCTAGGGTGATTACATATTCCTGTGCACCCTTCCCTTGTTTTCAGTTTGTTTGGATTTGAAAGCTTGCATTGTGTGGCTGTTTTAGGGTCTCAGGTATTGGAAAGGGCCTTGACGTGGTACCTGAGCTTGTCCCATTTGGCCAGATGCGGTGACTAACCTTTCCATTTTTGCTTTTAAATCTTAGCTGAGAGCTTGTAAGTGAGTGCTGGGTTTTCTCTGTGTGTTGTATTAATTTGTTTTGTAATTTTCCCTGTGGTTCTTGCACCCAGACCTGTCTGGGGTTAACTACTCTTGGCTCTGGGGACAGCACAGCTTCCTGTGAGTGCCAGTGGCACCCAGGGCTGAGCATGTTGCAGGGTCATGGGATGTGTACCCGGTCCGGTATGAGAGTGCAGTTCCCTTCCGTGTTTTGTATATGTCTAGGGTGATTACATATTCCTGTGCACCCTTCCCTTGTTTTCAGTTTGTTTGGATTTGAAAGCTTGCATTGTGTGGCTGTTTTAGGGTCTCAGGTATTGGAAAGGGCCTTGACGTGGTACCTGAGCTTGTCCCATTTGGCCAGATGCGGTGACTAACCTTTCCATTTTTGCTTTTAAATCTTAGCTGAGAGCTTGTAAGTGAGTGCTGGGTTTTCTCTGTGTGTTGTATTAATTTGTTTTGTAATTTTCCCTGTGGTTCTTGCACCCAGACCTGTCTGAGGTTAACTGCTTGTGGCTCTGGGGACAGCACAGCTTCCTGTGAGTGCCAGTGGCACCCAGGGCTGAGCATGTTGCAGGGTCATGGGATGTGTACCCGGTCCGGTATGAGAGTGCAGTTCCCTTCCGTGTTTTGTATATGTCTAGGGTGATTACATATTCCTGTGCACCCTTCCCTTGTTTTCAGTTTGTTTGGATTTGAAAGCTTGCATTGTGTGGCTGTTTTAGGGTCTCAGGTATTGGAAAGGACCTTGACGTGGTACCTGAGCTTGTCCCATTTGGCCAGATGCGGTGACTAACCTTTCCATTTTTGCTTTTAAATCTTAGCTGAGAGCTTGTAAGTGAGTGCTGGGTTTTCTCTGTGTGTTGTATTAATTTGTTTTGTAATTTTCCCTGTGGTTCTTGCACCTAGACCTGTCTGGGGTTAACTGCTTGTGGCTCTGGGGACAGCACAGCTTCCTGTGAGTGCCAGTGGCACCCAGGGCTGAGCATGTTGCAGGGTCATGGGATGTGTACCCGGTCTGGTATGAGAGTGCATTTCCCTTCCGTGTTTTGTATATGTCTAGGGTGATTACATATTCCTGTGCTCCCTTCCCTTGTTTTCAGTTTGTTTGGATTTGAAAGCTTGCATTATATGGCTGTTTTAGGGTCTCAGGTATTGGAAAGGACCTTGACGTGGTACCTGAGCTTGTCCCATTTGGCCAGATGCGGTGACTAACCTTTCCATTTTTGCTTTTAAATCTTAGCTGAGAGCTTGTAAGTGAGTGCTGGGTTTTCTCTGTGTGTTGTATTAATTTGTTTTGTAATTTTCCCTGTGGTTCTTGCACCCAGACCTGTCTGGGGTTAACTGCTTGTGGCTCTGGGGACAGCACAGCTTCCTGTGAGTGCCAGTGGCACCCAGGGCTGAGCATGTTGCAGGGTCATGGGATGTGTACCCGGTCCGGTATGAGAGTGCAGTTCCCTTCCGTGTTTTGTATATGTCTAGGGTGATTACATATTCCTGTGCACCCTTCCCTTGTTTTCAGTTTGTTTGGATTTGAAAGCTTGCATTGTGTGGCTGTTTTAGGGTCTCAGGTATTGGAAAGGGCCTTGACGTGGTACAAGAGCTTGTCCCATTTGGCCAAATGCGGTGACTAACCTTTCCATTTTTGCTTTTAAATCTTAGCTGAGAGCTTGTAAGTGAGTGCTGGGTTTTCTCTGTGTGTTGTATTAATTTGTTTTGTAATTTTCCCTGTGGTTCTTGCACCCAGACCTGTCTGGGGTTAACTGCTTGTGGCTCTGGGGACAGCACAGCTTCCTGTGAGTGCCAGTGGCACCTAGGGCTGAGCATGCTGCAGGTTCATGGGATGTGTACCCGGTCCGGTTTGAGAGTGCAGTTCCCTTCCGTGTCTTGTATATGTCTAGGGTGATTACATATTCCTGTGCACCCTTCCCTTGTTTTCAGTTTGTTTGGATTTGAAAGCTTGCATTGTGTGGCTGTTTTAGGGTCTCAGGTATTGGAAAGGACCTTGACGTGGTACCTGAGCTTGTTCCATTTGGCCAGATGCGGTGACTAACCTTTCCATTTTTGCTTTTAAATCTTAGCTGAGAGCTTGTAAGTGAGTGCTGGGTTTTCTCTGTGTGTTGTATTAATTTGTTTTGTAATTTTCCCTGTGGTTCTTGCACCCAGACCTGTCTGGGGTTAACTGCTTGTGGCTCTGGGGACAGCACAGCTTCCTGTGAGTGCCAGTGGCACCCAGGGCTGAGCATGTTGCAGGGTCATGGGATGTGTACCCGGTCCGGTATGAGAGTGCAGTTCCCTTCCGTGTTTTGTATATGTCTAGGGTGATTACATATTCCTGTGCACCCTTCCCTTGTTTTCAGTTTGTTTGGATTTGAAAGCTTGCATTGTGTGGCTGTTTTAGGGTCTTAGGTATTGGAAAGGGCCTTGACGTGGTACCTGAGCTTGTCCCATTTGGCCAGATGCGGTGACTAACCTTTCCATTTTTGCTTTTAAATCTTAGCTGAGAGCTTGTAAATGAGTGCTGGGTTTTCTCTGTGTGTTGTATTAATTTGTTTTGTAATTGTCCCTGTGGTTCTTGCACCCAGACCTGTCTGGGGTTAACTGCTTGTGGCTCTGGGGACAGCACAGCTTCCTGTGAGTGCCAGTGGCACCCAGGGCTGAGCATGTTGCAGGGTCATGGGATGTGTACCCGGTCCGGTTTGAGAGTGCATTTCCCTTCTGTGTTTTGTATATGTCTAGGGTGATTACATATTCCTGTGCTCCCTTCCCTTGTTTTCAGTTTGTTTGGTTTTGAAAGCTTGCATTGTGTGGCTGTTTTAGGGTCTCAGGTATTGGAAAGGACCTTGACATGGTACCTGAGCTTGTCCCATTTGGCCAGATGCGGTGACTAACCTTTCCATTTTTGCTTTTAAATCTTAGCTGAGAGCTTGTAAGTGAGTGCTGGGTTTTCTCTGTGTGTTGTATTAATTTGTTTTGTAATTTTCCCTGTGGTTCTTGCACCCAGACCTGTCTGGGGTTAACTGCTTGTGGCTCTGGGGACAGCACAGCTTCCTGTGAGTGCCAGTGGCACCCAGGGCTGAGCATGTTGCAGGGTCATGGGATGTGTACCCGGTCCGGTTTGAGAGTGCAGTTCCCTTCCGTGTTTTGTATATGTCTAGGGTGATTACATATTCCTGTGCATCCTTCCCTTGTTTTCAGTTTGTTTGGATTTGAAAGCTTGCATTGTGTGGCTGTTTTAGGGTCTCAGGTATTGGAAAGGACCTTGACGTGGTACCTGAGCTTGTCCCATTTGGCCAGATGCGGTGACTAACCTTTCCATTTTTGCTTTTAAATCTTAGCTGAGAGCTTGTAAGTGAGTGCTGGGTTTTCTCTGTGTGTTGTATTAATTTGTTTTGTAATTTTCCCTGTGGTTCTTGCACCCAGACCTGTCTGGAGTTAACTGCTTGTGGCTCTGGGGACAGCACAGCTTCCTGTAAGTGCCAGTGGCACCCAGGGCTGAGCATGTTGCAGGGTCATGGGATGTGTACCCAGTCCGGTATGAGAGTACAGTTCCCTTCCGTGTTTTGTATATGTCTAGGGTGATTACATATTCCTGTGCACCCTTCTCTTGTTTTCAGTTTGTTTTGATTTGAAAGCTTGCATTGTGTGGCTGTTTTAGGGTCTCAGGTATTGGAAAGGACCTTGATGTGGTACCTGAGCTTGTCCCATTTGGCCAGATGCGGTGACTAACCTTTCCATTTTTGCTTTTAAATCTTAGCTGAGAGCTTGTAAGTGAGTTCTGGGTTTTCTCTGTGTGTTGTATTAATTTGTTTTGTAATTTTCCCTGTGGTTCTTGCACCCAGACCTGTCTAGAGTTAACTGCTTGTGGCTCTGGGGACAGCACAGCTTCCTGTGAGTGCCAGTGGCACCCAGGGCTGAGCATGTTGCAGGGTCATGGGATGTGTACCCGGTCCGGTATGAGAGTGCAGTTCCCTTCCGTGTTTTGTATATGTCTAGGGTGATTACATATTCCTGTGCACCCTTCTCTTGTTTTCAGCTTGTTTTGATTTGAAAGCTTGCATTGTGTGGCTGTTTTAGGGTCTCAGGTATTGGAAAGGACCTTGATGTGGTACCTGAGCTTGTCCCATTTGGCCAGATGCGGTGACTAACCTTTCCATTTTTGCTTTTAAATCTTAGCTGAGAGCTTGTAAGTGAGTGCTGGGTTTTTTCTGTGTGTTGTATTAATTTGTTTTGTAATTTTCCCTGTGGTTCTTGCACCCAGACCTGTCTGGGGTTAACTACTCTTGGCTCTGGGGACAGCACAGCTTCCTGTGAGTGCCAGTGGCACCCAGGGCTGAGCATGTTGCAGGGTCATGGGATGTGTACCCGGTCCGGTATGAGAGTGCAGTTCCCTTCCGTGTTTTGTATATGTCTAGGGTGATTACATATTCCTGTGCACCCTTCCCTTGTTTTCAGTTTGTTTGGATTTGAAAGCTTGCATTGTGTGGCTGTTTTAGGGTCTCAGGTATTGGAAAGGGCCTTGACGTGGTACCTGAGCTTGTCCCATTTGGCCAGATGCGGTGACTAACCTTTCCATTTTTGCTTTTAAATCTTAGCTGAGAGCTTGTAAGTGAGTGCTGGGTTTTTTCTGTGTGTTGTATTAATTTGTTTTGTAATTTTCCCTGTGGTTCTTGCACCCAGACCTGTCTGGGGTTAACTGCTTGTGGCTCTGGGGACAGCACAGCTTCCTGTGAGTGCCAGTGGCACCCAGGGCTGAGCATGTTGCAGGGTCATGGAATGTGTACCCGGTCCGGTATGAGAGTGCAGTTCCCTTCCGTGTTTTGTATATGTCTAGGGTGATTACATATTCCTGTGCACCCTTCCCTTGTTTTCAGTTTGTTTGGATTTGAAAGCTTGCATTGTGTGGCTGTTTTAGGGTCTCAGGTATTGGAAAGGGCCTTGACGTGGTACAAGAGCTTGTCCCATTTGGCCAAATGCGGTGACTAACCTTTCCATTTTTGCTTTTAAATCTTAGCTGAGAGCTTGTAAGTGAGTGCTGGGTTTTCTCTGTGTGTTGTATTAATTTGTTTTGTAATTTTCCCTGTGGTTCTTGCACCCAGACCTGTCTGGGGTTAACTGCTTGTGGCTCTGGGGACAGCACAGCTTCCTGTGAGTGCCAGTGGCACCTAGGGCTGAGCATGCTGCAGGTTCATGGGATGTGTACCCGGTCCGGTTTGAGAGTGCAGTTCCCTTCCGTGTTTTGTATATGTCTAGGGTGATTACATATTCCTGTGCACCCTTCCCTTGTTTTCAGTTTGTTTGGATTTGAAAGCTTGCATTGTGTGGCTGTTTTAGGGTCTCAGGTATTGGAAAGGACCTTGACGTGGTACCTGAGCTTGTTCCATTTGGCCAGATGCGGTGACTAACCTTTCCATTTTTGCTTTTAAATCTTAGCTGAGAGCTTGTAAGTGAGTGCTGGGTTTTCTCTGTGTGTTGTATTAATTTGTTTTGTAATTTTCCCTGTGGTTCTTGCACCCAGACCTGTCTGGGGTTAACTGCTTGTGGCTCTGGGGACAGCACAGCTTCCTGTGAGTGCCAGTGGCACCCAGGGCTGAGCATGTTGCAGGGTCATGGGATGTGTACCCGGTCCGGTATGAGAGTGCAGTTCCCTTCCGTGTTTTGTATATGTCTAGGGTGATTACATATTCCTGTGCACCCTTCTCTTGTTTTCAGTTTGTTTTGATTTGAAAGCTTGCATTGTGTGGCTGTTTTAGGGTCTCAGGTATTGGAAAGGACCTTGATGTGGTACCTGAGCTTGTCCCATTTGGCCAGATGCAGTGACTAACCTTTCCATTTTTGCTTTTAAATCTTAGCTGAGAGCTTGTAAGTGAGTTCTGGGTTTTCTCTGTGTGTTGTATTAATTTGTTTTGTAATTTTCCCTGTGGTTCTTGCACCCAGACCTGTCTGGAGTTAACTGCTTGTGGCTCTGGGGACAGCACAGCTTCCTGTGAGTGCCAGTGGCACCCAGGGCTGAGCATGTTGCAGGGTCATGGGATGTGTACCCGGTCCGGTATGAGAGTGCAGTTCCCTTCCGTGTTTTGTATATGTCTAGGGTGATTACATATTCCTGTGCACCCTTCTCTTGTTTTCAGCTTGTTTTGATTTGAAAGCTTGCATTGTGTGGCTGTTTTAGGGTCTCAGGTATTGGAAAGGACCTTGATGTGGTACCTGAGCTTGTCCCATTTGGCCAGATGCGGTGACTAACCTTTCCATTTTTGCTTTTAAATCTTAGCTGAGAGCTTGTAAGTGAGTGCTGGGTTTTCTCTGTGTGTTGTATTAATTTGTTTTGTAATTTTCCCTGTGGTTCTTGCACCCAGACCTGTCTGGGGTTAACTACTCTTGGCTCTGGGGACAGCACAGCTTCCTGTGAGTGCCAGTGGCACCCAGGGCTGAGCATGTTGCAGGGTCATGGGATGTGTACCCGGTCCGGTATGAGAGTGCAGTTCCCTTCCGTGTTTTGTATATGTCTAGGGTGATTACATATTCCTGTGCACCCTTCCCTTGTTTTCAGTTTGTTTGGATTTGAAAGCTTGCATTGTGTGGCTGTTTTAGGGTCTCAGGTATTGGAAAGGGCCTTGACGTGGTACCTGAGCTTGTCCCATTTGGCCAGATGCGGTGACTAACCTTTCCATTTTTGCTTTTAAATCTTAGCTGAGAGCTTGTAAGTGAGTGCTGGGTTTTCTCTGTGTGTTGTATTAATTTGTTTTGTAATTTTCCCTGTGGTTCTTGCACCCAGACCTGTCTGAGGTTAACTGCTTGTGGCTCTGGGGACAGCACAGCTTCCTGTGAGTGCCAGTGGCACCCAGGGCTGAGCATGTTGTAGGGTCATGGGATGTGTACCCGGTCCGGTATGAGAGTGCAGTTCCCTTCCGTGTTTTATATATGTCTAGGGTGATTACATATTCCTGTGCACCCTTCCCTTGTTTTCAGTTTGTTTGGATTTGAAAGCTTGCATTGTGTGGCTGTTTTAGGGTCTCAGGTATTGGAAAGGACCTTGACGTGGTACCTGAGCTTGTCCCATTTGGCCAGATGCGGTGACTAACCTTTCCATTTTTGCTTTTAAATCTTAGCTGAGAGCTTGTAAGTGAGTGCTGGGTTTTCTCTGTGTGTTGTATTAATTTGTTTTGTAATTTTCCCTGTGGTTCTTGCACCCAGACCTGTCTGGGGTTAACTGCTTGTGGCTCTGGGGACAGCACAGCTTCCTGTGAGTGCCAGTGGCACCCAGGGCTGAGCATGTTGCAGGGTCATGGGATGTGTACCCGGTCTGGTATGAGAGTGCATTTCCCTTCCGTGTTTTGTATATGTCTAGGGTGATTACATATTCCTGTGCTCCCTTCCCTTGTTTTCAGTTTGTTTGGATTTGAAAGCTTGCATTATATGGCTGTTTTAGGGTCTCAGGTATTGGAAAGGACCTTGACGTGGTACCTGAGCTTGTCCCATTTGGCCAGATGCGGTGACTAACCTTTCCATTTTTGCTTTTAAATCTTAGCTGAGAGCTTGTAAGTGAGTGCTGGGTTTTCTCTGTGTGTTGTATTAATTTGTTTTGTAATTTTCCCTGTGGTTCTTGCACCCAGACCTGTCTGGGGTTAACTGCTTGTGGCTCTGGGGACAGCACAGCTTCCTGTGAGTGCCAGTGGCACCCAGGGCTGAGCATGTTGCAGGGTCATGGGATGTGTACCCGGTCCGGTATGAGAGTGCAGTTCCCTTCCGTGTTTTGTATATGTCTAGGGTGATTACATATTCCTGTGCTCCCTTCTCTTGTTTTCAGCTTGTTTTGATTTGAAAGCTTGCATTGTGTGGCTGTTTTAGGGTCTCAGGTATTGGAAAGGACCTTGATGTGGTACCTGAGCTTGTCCCATTTGGCCAGATGCGTTGACTAACCTTTCCATTTTTGCTTTTAAATCTTAGCTGAGAGCTTGTAAGTGAGTGCTGGGTTTTCTCTGTGTGTTGTATTAATTTGTTTTGTAATTTTCCCTGTGGTTCTTGCACCCAGACCTGTCTGGGGTTAACTACTCTTGGCTCTGGGGACAGCACAGCTTCCTGTGAGTGCCAGTGGCACCCAGGGCTGAGCATGTTGCAGGGTCATGGGATGTGTACCCGGTCCGGTATGAGAGTGCAGTTCCCTTCCGTGTTTTGTATATGTCTAGGGTGATTACATATTCCTGTGCACCCTTCCCTTGTTTTCAGTTTGTTTGGATTTGAAAGCTTGCATTGTGTGGCTGTTTTAGGGTCTCAGGTATTGGAAAGGGCCTTGACGTGGTACCTGAGCTTGTCCCATTTGGCCAGATGCGGTGACTAACCTTTCCATTTTTGCTTTTAAATCTTAGCTGAGAGCTTGTAAGTGAGTGCTGGGTTTTCTCTGTGTGTTGTATTAATTTGTTTTGTAATTTTCCCTGTGGTTCTTGCACCCAGACCTGTCTGAGGTTAACTGCTTGTGGCTCTGGGGACAGCACAGCTTCCTGTGAGTGCCAGTGGCACCCAGGGCTGAGCATGTTGTAGGGTCATGGGATGTGTACCCGGTCCGGTATGAGAGTGCAGTTCCCTTCCGTGTTTTATATATGTCTAGGGTGATTACATATTCCTGTGCACCCTTCCCTTGTTTTCAGTTTGTTTGGATTTGAAAGCTTGCATTGTGTGGCTGTTTTAGGGTCTCAGGTATTGGAAAGGACCTTGACGTGGTACCTGAGCTTGTCCCATTTGGCCAGATGCGGTGACTAACCTTTCCATTTTTGCTTTTAAATCTTAGCTGAGAGCTTGTAAGTGAGTGCTGGGTTTTCTCTGTGTGTTGTATTAATTTGTTTTGTAATTTTCCCTGTGGTTCTTGCACCCAGACCTGTCTGGGGTTAACTGCTTGTGGCTCTGGGGACAGCACAGCTTCCTGTGAGTGCCAGTGGCACCCAGGGCTGAGCATGTTGCAGGGTCATGGGATGTGTACCCGGTCTGGTATGAGAGTGCATTTCCCTTCCGTGTTTTGTATATGTCTAGGGTGATTACATATTCCTGTGCTCCCTTCCCTTGTTTTCAGTTTGTTTGGATTTGAAAGCTTGCATTATATGGCTGTTTTAGGGTCTCAGGTATTGGAAAGGACCTTGACGTGGTACCTGAGCTTGTCCCATTTGGCCAGATGCGGTGACTAACCTTTCCATTTTTGCTTTTAAATCTTAGCTGAGAGCTTGTAAGTGAGTGCTGGGTTTTCTCTGTGTGTTGTATTAATTTGTTTTGTAATTTTCCCTGTGGTTCTTGCACCCAGACCTGTCTGGGGTTAACTGCTTGTGGCTCTGGGGACAGCACAGCTTCCTGTGAGTGCCAGTGGCACCCAGGGCTGAGCATGTTGCAGGGTCATGGGATGTGTACCCGGTCCGGTATGAGAGTGCAGTTCCCTTCCGTGTTTTGTATATGTCTAGGGTGATTACATATTCCTGTGCACCCTTCCCTTGTTTTCAGTTTGTTTGGATTTGAAAGCTTGCATTGTGTGGCTGTTTTAGGGTCTCAGGTATTGGAAAGGGCCTTGACGTGGTACAAGAGCTTGTCCCATTTGGCCAAATGCGGTGACTAACCTTTCCATTTTTGCTTTTAAATCTTAGCTGAGAGCTTGTAAGTGAGTGCTGGGTTTTCTCTGTGTGTTGTATTAATTTGTTTTGTAATTTTCCCTGTGGTTCTTGCACCCAGACCTGTCTGGGGTTAACTGCTTGTGGCTCTGGGGACAGCACAGCTTCCTGTGAGTGCCAGTGGCACCTAGGGCTGAGCATGCTGCAGGTTCATGGGATGTGTACCCGGTCCGGTTTGAGAGTGCAGTTCCCTTCCGTGTTTTGTATATGTCTAGGGTGATTACATATTCCTGTGCACCCTTCCCTTGTTTTCAGTTTGTTTGGATTTGAAAGCTTGCATTGTGTGGCTGTTTTAGGGTCTCAGGTATTGGAAAGGACCTTGACGTGGTACCTGAGCTTGTTCCATTTGGCCAGATGCGGTGACTAACCTTTCCATTTTTGCTTTTAAATCTTAGCTGAGAGCTTGTAAGTGAGTGCTGGGTTTTCTCTGTGTGTTGTATTAATTTGTTTTGTAATTTTCCCTGTGGTTCTTGCACCCAGACCTGTCTGGGGTTAACTGCTTGTGGCTCTGGGGACAGCACAGCTTCCTGTGAGTGCCAGTGGCACCCAGGGCTGAGCATGTTGCAGGGTCATGGGATGTGTACCCGGTCCGGTATGAGAGTGCAGTTCCCTTCCGTGTTTTGTATATGTCTAGGGTGATTACATATTCCTGTGCACCCTTCCCTTGTTTTCAGTTTGTTTGGATTTGAAAGCTTGCATTGTGTGGCTGTTTTAGGGTCTTAGGTATTGGAAAGGGCCTTGACGTGGTACCTGAGCTTGTCCCATTTGGCCAGATGCGGTGACTAACCTTTCCATTTTTGCTTTTAAATCTTAGCTGAGAGCTTGTAAATGAGTGCTGGGTTTTCTCTGTGTGTTGTATTAATTTGTTTTGTAATTTTCCCTGTGGTTCTTGCACCCAGACCTGTCTGAGGTTAACTGCTTGTGGCTCTGGGGACAGCACAGCTTCCTGTGAGTGCCAGTGGCACCCAGGGCTGAGCATGTTGCAGGGTCATATGATGTGTACCCGGTCCGGTTTGAGAGTGCATTTCCCTTCTGTGTTTTGTATATGTCTAGGGTGATTACATATTCCTGTGCTCCCTTCCCTTGTTTTCAGTTTGTTTGGTTTTGAAAGCTTGCATTGTGTGGCTGTTTTAGGGTCTCAGGTATTGGAAAGGACCTTGACGTGGTACCTGAGCTTGTCCCATTTGGCCAGATGCGGTGACTAACCTTTCCATTTTTGCTTTTAAATCTTAGCTGAGAGCTTGTAAGTGAGTGCTGGGTTTTCTCTGTGTGTTGTATTAATTTGTTTTGTAATTTTCCCTGTGGTTCTTGCACCCAGACCTGTCTGGGGTTAACTGCTTGTGGCTCTGGGGACAGCACAGCTTCCTGTGAGTGCCAGTGGCACCCAGGGCTGAGCATGTTGCAGGGTCATGGGATGTGTACCCGGTCCGGTTTGAGAGTGCAGTTCCCTTCCGTGTTTTGTATATGTCTAGGGTGATTACATATTCCTGTGCATCCTTCCCTTGTTTTCAGTTTGTTTGGATTTGAAAGCTTGCATTGTGTGGCTGTTTTAGGGTCTCAGGTATTGGAAAGGACCTTGACGTGGTACCTGAGCTTGTCCCATTTGGCCAGATGCGGTGACTAACCTTTCCATTTTTGCTTTTAAATCTTAGCTGAGAGCTTGTAAGTGAGTGCTGGGTTTTCTCTGTGTGTTGTATTAATTTGTTTTGTAATTTTCCCTGTGGTTCTTGCACCCAGACCTGTCTGGAGTTAACTGCTTGTGGCTCTGGGGACAGCACAGCTTCCTGTAAGTGCCAGTGGCACCCAGGGCTGAGCATGTTGCAGGGTCATGGGATGTGTACCCGGTCCGGTATGAGAGTGCAGTTCCCTTCCGTGTTTTGTATATGTCTAGGGTGATTACATATTCCTGTGCACCCTTCTCTTGTTTTCAGTTTGTTTTGATTTGAAAGCTTGCATTGTGTGGCTGTTTTAGGGTCTCAGGTATTGGAAAGGACCTTGATGTGGTACCTGAGCTTGTCCCATTTGGCCAGATGCGGTGACTAACCTTTCCATTTTTGCTTTTAAATCTTAGCTGAGAGCTTGTAAGTGAGTTCTGGGTTTTCTCTGTGTGTTGTATTAATTTGTTTTGTAATTTTCCCTGTGGTTCTTGCACCCAGACCTGTCTGGAGTTAACTGCTTGTGGCTCTGGGGACAGCACAGCTTCCTGTGAGTGCCAGTGGCACCCAGGGCTGAGCATGTTGCAGGGTCATGGGATGTGTACCCGGTCCGGTATGAGAGTGCAGTTCCCTTCCGTGTTTTGTATATGTCTAGGGTGATTACATATTCCTGTGCACCCTTCTCTTGTTTTCAGCTTGTTTTGATTTGAAAGCTTGCATTGTGTGGCTGTTTTAGGGTCTCAGGTATTGGAAAGGACCTTGATGTGGTACCTGAGCTTGTCCCATTTGGCCAGATGCGGTGACTAACCTTTCCATTTTTGCTTTTAAATCTTAGCTGAGAGCTTGTGAGTGCTGGGTTTTTTCTGTGTGTTGTATTAATTTGTTTTGTAATTTTCCCTGTGGTTCTTGCACCCAGACCTGTCTGGGGTTAACTACTCTTGGCTCTGGGGACAGCACAGCTTCCTGTGAGTGCCAGTGGCACCCAGGGCTGAGCATGTTGCAGGGTCATGGAATGTGTACCCGGTCCGGTATGAGAGTGCAGTTCCCTTCCGTGTTTTGTATATGTCTAGGGTGATTACATATTCCTGTGCACCCTTCCCTTGTTTTCAGTTTGTTTGGATTTGAAAGCTTGCATTGTGTGGCTGTTTTAGGGTCTTAGGTATTGGAAAGGGCCTTGACGTGGTACCTGAGCTTGTCCCATTTGGCCAGATGCGGTGACTAACCTTTCCATTTTTGCTTTTAAATCTTAGCTGAGAGCTTGTAAATGAGTGCTGGGTTTTCTCTGTGTGTTGTATTAATTTGTTTTGTAATTTTCCCTGTGGTTCTTGCACCCAGACCTGTCTGAGGTTAACTGCTTGTGGCTCTGGGGACAGCACAGCTTCCTGTGAGTGCCAGTGGCACCCAGGGCTGAGCATGTTGCAGGGTCATGGGATGTGTACCCGGTCCGGTTTGAGAGTGCATTTCCCTTCTGTGTTTTGTATATGTCTAGGGTGATTACATATTCCTGTGCTCCCTTCCCTTGTTTTCAGTTTGTTTGGTTTTGAAAGCTTGCATTGTGTGGCTGTTTTAGGGTCTCAGGTATTGGAAAGGACCTTGACGTGGTACCTGAGCTTGTCCCATTTGGCCAGATGCGGTGACTAACCTTTCCATTTTTGCTTTTAAATCTTAGCTGAGAGCTTGTAAGTGAGTGCTGGGTTTTCTCTGTGTGTTGTATTAATTTGTTTTGTAATTTTCCCTGTGGTTCTTGCACCCAGACCTGTCTGGAGTTAACTGCTTGTGGCTCTGGGGACAGCACAGCTTCCTGTAAGTGCCAGTGGCACCCAGGGCTGAGCATGTTGCAGGGTCATGGGATGTGTACCCGGTCCGGTATGAGAGTGCAGTTCCCTTCCGTGTTTTGTATATGTCTAGGGTGATTACATATTCCTGTGCACCCTTCTCTTGTTTTCAGTTTGTTTTGATTTGAAAGCTTGCATTGTGTGGCTGTTTTAGGGTCTCAGGTATTGGAAAGGACCTTGATGTGGTACCTGAGCTTGTCCCATTTGGCCAGATGCGGTGACTAACCTTTCCATTTTTGCTTTTAAATCTTAGCTGAGAGCTTGTAAGTGAGTTCTGGGTTTTCTCTGTGTGTTGTATTAATTTGTTTTGTAATTTTCCCTGTGGTTCTTGCACCCAGACCTGTCTGGAGTTAACTGCTTGTGGCTCTGGGGACAGCACAGCTTCCTGTGAGTGCCAGTGGCACCCAGGGCTGAGCATGTTGCAGGGTCATGGGATGTGTACCCGGTCCGGTATGAGAGTGCAGTTCCCTTCCGTGTTTTGTATATGTCTAGGGTGATTACATATTCCTGTGCACCCTTCTCTTGTTTTCAGCTTGTTTTGATTTGAAAGCTTGCATTGTGTGGCTGTTTTAGGGTCTCAGGTATTGGAAAGGACCTTGATGTGGTACCTGAGCTTGTCCCATTTGGCCAGATGTGGTGACTAACCTTTCCATTTTTGCTTTTAAATCTTAGCTGAGAGCTTGTAAGTGAGTGCTGGGTTTTCTCTGTGTGTTGTATTAATTTGTTTTGTAATTTTCCCTGTGGTTCTTGCACCCAGACCTGTCTGGGGTTAACTGCTTGTGGCCAGGGCCGCCATCAGGGGGTGACAGGGGTGACTCCTGTCAGGGGCCCAATGGGCTAGGGGGGCCCCATAAGGCAAGAACTAAAAAAAAAAAAAAAAAAAAAAATTTTTTTTTTTTTTTTAATTTTGGCAGCCACCAGTGGGTGGGTACTACAGCAGAGTGCTAATTGAGCATGGGAAATTTTATTACAAGAAGTAAAGTATTAGCATTTGAGAGGATTTCTGAGTGTGCACTAAACCACTATCCACAGTGTGAGACAGACTTGGCACTTTGTTTGTAGAGTGTGTGCCCGAGTCAGACGGCTGATCACTTTCATTTGCAGAGGAGGTACGAATTACTTAGCAAATGTTTTTATTTCTTTGGGCAATTTAGGATTGTAACTTCAGTGTGGTAGTAGTTGTATGATGGGGCCAGGGGTCCATAAAAACACATTTTTTTAGCAGCAGTGTATTTATGATTATTTGACAATGCTGTAGAAATTCTATATTTAAAACCATGCATAAATGTTTCCTCCTCAATACACAAATGATATATATTACATTTCAGTTTACTGCCCCTTTATGCAAGGACTTTCCAGATACAAGGAGGCATTGTTTCTAAGATTTTTACATCTGCATAACATGTTATACTCTCAGACTAAGATTGCTCAGTGTTGGAAATGAGATAGGTTAACTTAAAACTGTTCAGTTTACTCTACAGCTGACTTAATTTTGAAATGCATACTAACAAGCTTAAATCCTGCATTTAACCAGATCTAATGGTATGAATACCATAGCTTATGGTTCCACCATTACCATATAGAGTACAGCATTTTCAAAATCCACAAGTACAGCTGACAGATGGGAACATTTGTACACTATATTTGAAGTGGTGCTCTTGGTTGGGGAAAATATCAAACAAACATATGTCAACCTTTTAAAAGTACTTTTCTTCATCTAGCCATATACCCAGATCATTAATGTACAATTTTGAATTCACAGAATTATTTTTGTTTGCACATTTACAAATAGGATTCTTTAAAAAGTGATCTCTTAATTTCTGCATTTTTTTTATCATACATGTCACACACTGTTGATTTAGGGGATGCAAGGTGCATAAATGTTTCCTCCTGTGAGTGTTTCTGTGGGTGTCTGTGACTATGTCTTTGTGCTTTGGTTTGTGTCTCTATGAGTGTGTATCTGTTTTTTTTTCTGTTGGTATCTCTGTGAGGGTGGGTGTGTATGTCTTTGTGCATTTTCTGTGGATGTCTGTGAGGGTGTGTGCATATGTCTGAGCTTTTTCTATGGGTGTCTCTGTGAGGGTGGGCGTGTATGTATGTCTGTGTTTTCTGTGGATGTCTCTCTGAGGGTATGTATTTTCTGCGGGTGTCTCTGTGAGGGTGTGTGTATGTCTTTGTGTGTTTTCTGTGGATGTCTCAGTGAGGGTGTGTATGTATGTCTTTCTGTGTTTTCTGTGGGTGTCTCTGTGTGTGTGTATATGTATTTGTGTGTTTTCTGAGGCTGTCTCTGTTGGTGTTTCCTTGGGTGTATGTGCAAGTTTGAGTTTGTGTGTGTGTGTGTGTGTCCATTGTCTGTTCCTTTTTAGGACATTTTGACCTTACTACTGATTATTCACATCTTTCTACAGACTTTGAGACTAATCAGACCTTTCCGGAAGTCACCAATCTACCATTTAACCTTTAAATTATTGTTTAGGCAGTTCTGGGCCCTTCCTTTCAGCCACTGCATGCTGTTGTCATCATTTAGTTGTCATCTTCCTTTACAAAAAGATAATCAGAACTCCATATGTTGTTTTCTATATCTCCTTTTTTTTACAAAACTGTAGTTTACCTCATTACTTGTAAAAAAGTGCTAAGTGTCTGCTTGGGTGTCTGTGTTTGAGTTTCTTTGCCTGTTTGCTAGAGTGTCTATATGTGAAGCCTTATGTGTGTGTGTGTGTGTGTGTGTGTTTCAGTGTATGTTACTACCTTTACAACATTTCCAAGTTTAAATAGACACAGAGTAAAGTGCATATACATTTTAGTCACTTGGTCAAAAATTGCACATGTCAAAGGAGGGGGGGGGGGGGCCCTGATCAATGGTTAAGTCAGGGGCCCCAAAATTTCTAGTGGTGGCCCTGCTTGTGGCTCTGGGGACAGCACAGCTTCCTGTGAGTGCCAGTGGCACCCAGGGCTGAGCATGTTGCAGGGTCATGGGATGTGTACCCGGTCCGGTTTGAGAGTGCAGTTCCCTTCCGTGTTTTGTATATGTCTAGGGTGATTACATATTCCTGTGCATCCTTCCCTTGTTTTCAGTTTGTTTGGATTTGAAAGCTTGCATTGTGTGGCTGTTTTAGGGTCTCAGGTATTGGAAAGGACCTTGACGTGGTACCTGAGCTTGTCCCATTTGGCCAGATGCGGTGACTAACCTTTCCATTTTTGCTTTTAAATCTTAGCTGAGAGCTTGTAAGTGAGTGCTGGGTTTTCTCTGTGTGTTGTATTAATTTGTTTTGTAATTTTCCCTGTGGTTCTTGCACCCAGACCTGTCTGGAGTTAACTGCTTGTGGCTCTGGGGACAGCACAGCTTCCTGTAAGTGCCAGTGGCACCCAGGGCTGAGCATGTTGCAGGGTCATGGGATGTGTACCCGGTCCGGTATGAGAGTGCAGTTCCCTTCCGTGTTTTGTATATGTCTAGGGTGATTACATATTCCTGTGCACCCTTCTCTTGTTTTCAGTTTGTTTTGATTTGAAAGCTTGCATTGTGTGGCTGTTTTAGGGTCTCAGGTATTGGAAAGGACCTTGATGTGGTACCTGAGCTTGTCCCATTTGGCCAGATGCGGTGACTAACCTTTCCATTTTTGCTTTTAAATCTTAGCTGAGAGCTTGTAAGTGAGTTCTGGGTTTTCTCTGTGTGTTGTATTAATTTGTTTTGTAATTTTCCCTGTGGTTCTTGCACCCAGACCTGTCTGGAGTTAACTGCTTGTGGCTCTGGGGACAGCACAGCTTCCTGTGAGTGCCAGTGGCACCCAGGGCTGAGCATGTTGCAGGGTCATGGGATGTGTACCCGGTCCGGTATGAGAGTGCAGTTCCCTTCCGTGTTTTGTATATGTCTAGGGTGATTACATATTCCTGTGCACCCTTCTCTTGTTTTCAGCTTGTTTTGATTTGAAAGCTTGCATTGTGTGGCTGTTTTAGGGTCTCAGGTATTGGAAAGGACCTTGACGTGGTACCTGAGCTTGTCCCATTTGGCCAGATGCGGTGACTAACCTTTCCATTTTTGCTTTTAAATCTTAGCTGAGAGCTTGTGAGTGCTGGGTTTTTTCTGTGTGTTGTATTAATTTGTTTTGTAATTTTCCCTGTGGTTCTTGCACCCAGACCTGTCTGGGGTTAACTACTCTTGGCTCTGGGGACAGCACAGCTTCCTGTGAGTGCCAGTGGCACCCAGGGCTGAGCATGTTGCAGGGTCATGGAATGTGTACCCGGTCCGGTATGAGAGTGCAGTTCCCTTCCGTGTTTTGTATATGTCTAGGGTGATTACATATTCCTGTGCACCCTTCCCTTGTTTTCAGTTTGTTTGGATTTGAAAGCTTGCATTGTGTGGCTGTTTTAGGGTCTTAGGTATTGGAAAGGGCCTTGACGTGGTACCTGAGCTTGTCCCATTTGGCCAGATGCGGTGACTAACCTTTCCATTTTTGCTTTTAAATCTTAGCTGAGAGCTTGTAAATGAGTGCTGGGTTTTCTCTGTGTGTTGTATTAATTTGTTTTGTAATTTTCCCTGTGGTTCTTGCACCCAGACCTGTCTGAGGTTAACTGCTTGTGGCTCTGGGGACAGCACAGCTTCCTGTGAGTGCCAGTGGCACCCAGGGCTGAGCATGTTGCAGGGTCATGGGATGTGTACCCGGTCCGGTTTGAGAGTGCATTTCCCTTCTGTGTTTTGTATATGTCTAGGGTGATTACATATTCCTGTGCTCCCTTCCCTTGTTTTCAGTTTGTTTGGTTTTGAAAGCTTGCATTGTGTGGCTGTTTTAGGGTCTCAGGTATTGGAAAGGACCTTGACGTGGTACCTGAGCTTGTCCCATTTGGCCAGATGCGGTGACTAACCTTTCCATTTTTGCTTTTAAATCTTAGCTGAGAGCTTGTAAGTGAGTGCTGGGTTTTCTCTGTGTGTTGTATTAATTTGTTTTGTAATTTTCCCTGTGGTTCTTGCACCCAGACCTGTCTGGAGTTAACTGCTTGTGGCTCTGGGGACAGCACAGCTTCCTGTAAGTGCCAGTGGCACCCAGGGCTGAGCATGTTGCAGGGTCATGGGATGTGTACCCGGTCCGGTATGAGAGTGCAGTTCCCTTCCGTGTTTTGTATATGTCTAGGGTGATTACATATTCCTGTGCACCCTTCTCTTGTTTTCAGCTTGTTTTGATTTGAAAGCTTGCATTGTGTGGCTGTTTTAGGGTCTCAGGTATTGGAAAGGACCTTGATGTGGTACCTGAGCTTGTCCCATTTGGCCAGATGTGGTGACTAACCTTTCCATTTTTGCTTTTAAATCTTAGCTGAGAGCTTGTAAGTGAGTGCTGGGTTTTCTCTGTGTGTTGTATTAATTTGTTTTGTAATTTTCCCTGTGGTTCTTGCACCCAGACCTGTCTGGGGTTAACTACTCTTGGCTCTGGGGACAGCACAGCTTCCTGTGAGTGCCAGTGGCACCCAGGGCTGAGCATGTTGCAGGGTCATGGGATGTGTACCCGGTCCGGTATGAGAGTGCAGTTCCCTTCCGTGTTTTGTATATGTCTAGGGTGATTACATATTCCTGTGCACCCTTCCCTTGTTTTCAGTTTGTTTGGATTTGAAAGCTTGCATTGTGTGGCTGTTTTAGGGTCTCAGGTATTGGAAAGGGCCTTGACGTGGTACCTGAGCTTGTCCCATTTGGCCAGATGCGGTGACTAACCTTTCCATTTTTGCTTTTAAATCTTAGCTGAGAGCTTGTAAGTGAGTGCTGGGTTTTCTCTGTGTGTTGTATTAATTTGTTTTGTAATTTTCCCTGTGGTTCTTGCACCCAGACCTGTCTGAGGTTAACTGCTTGTGGCTCTGGGGACAGCACAGCTTCCTGTGAGTGCCAGTGGCACCCAGGGCTGAGCATGTTGCAGGGTCATGGGATGTGTACCCGGTCCGGTATGAGAGTGCAGTTCCCTTCCGTGTTTTGTATATGTCTAGGGTGATTACATATTCCTGTGCACCCTTCCCTTGTTTTCAGTTTGTTTGGATTTGAAAGCTTGCATTGTGTGGCTGTTTTAGGGTCTCAGGTATTGGAAAGGGCCTTGACGTGGTACAAGAGCTTGTCCCATTTGGCCAAATGCGGTGACTAACCTTTCCATTTTTGCTTTTAAATCTTAGCTGAGAGCTTGTAAGTGAGTGCTGGGTTTTCTCTGTGTGTTGTATTAATTTGTTTTGTAATTTTCCCTGTGGTTCTTGCACCCAGACCTGTCTGGGGTTAACTGCTTGTGGCTCTGGGGACAGCACAGCTTCCTGTGAGTGCCAGTGGCACCTAGGGCTGAGCATGCTGCAGGTTCATGGGATGTGTACCCGGTCCGGTTTGAGAGTGCAGTTCCCTTCCGTGTTTTGTATATGTCTAGGGTGATTACATATTCCTGTGCACCCTTCCCTTGTTTTCAGTTTGTTTGGATTTGAAAGCTTGCATTGTGTGGCTGTTTTAGGGTCTCAGGTATTGGAAAGGACCTTGACGTGGTACCTGAGCTTGTTCCATTTGGCCAGATGCGGTGACTAACCTTTCCATTTTTGCTTTTAAATCTTAGCTGAGAGCTTGTAAGTGAGTGCTGGGTTTTCTCTGTGTGTTGTATTAATTTGTTTTGTAATTTTCCCTGTGGTTCTTGCACCCAGACCTGTCTGGGGTTAACTGCTTGTGGCTCTGGGGACAGCACAGCTTCCTGTGAGTGCCAGTGGCACCCAGGGCTGAGCATGTTGCAGGGTCATGGGATGTGTACCCGGTCCGGTATGAGAGTGCAGTTCCCTTCCGTGTTTTGTATATGTCTAGGGTGATTACATATTCCTGTGCACCCTTCCCTTGTTTTCAGTTTGTTTGGATTTGAAAGCTTGCATTGTGTGGCTGTTTTAGGGTCTTAGGTATTGGAAAGGGCCTTGACGTGGTACCTGAGCTTGTCCCATTTGGCCAGATGCGGTGACTAACCTTTCCATTTTTGCTTTTAAATCTTAGCTGAGAGCTTGTAAATGAGTGCTGGGTTTTCTCTGTGTGTTGTATTAATTTGTTTTGTAATTTTCCCTGTGGTTCTTGCACCCAGACCTGTCTGAGGTTAACTGCTTGTGGCTCTGGGGACAGCACAGCTTCCTGTGAGTGCCAGTGGCACCCAGGGCTGAGCATGTTGCAGGGTCATGGGATGTGTACCCGGTCCGGTATGAGAGTGCAGTTCCCTTCCGTGTTTTGTATATGTCTAGGGTGATTACATATTCCTGAGCACCCTTCCCTTGTTTTCAGTTTGTTTGGATTTGAAAGCTTGCATTGTGTGGCTGTTTTAGGGTCTCAGGTATTGGAAAGGGCCTTGACGTGGTACAAGAGCTTGTCCCATTTGGCCAAATGCGGTGACTAACCTTTCCATTTTTGCTTTTAAATCTTAGCTGAGAGCTTGTAAGTGAGTGCTGGGTTTTCTCTGTGTGTTGTATTAATTTGTTTTGTAATTTTCCCTGTGGTTCTTGCACCCAGACCTGTCTGGGGTTAACTGCTTGTGGCTCTGGGGACAGCACAGCTTCCTGTGAGTGCCAGTGGCACCTAGGGCTGAGCATGCTGCAGGGTCATGGGATGTGTACCCGGTCCGGTTTGAGAGTGCAGTTCCCTTCCGTGTTTTGTATATGTCTAGGGTGATTACATATTCCTGTGCACCCTTCCCTTGTTTTCAGTTTGTTTGGATTTGAAAGCTTGCATTGTGTGGCTGTTTTAGGGTCTCAGGTATTGGAAAGGACCTTGACGTGGTACCTGAGCTTGTTCCATTTGGCCAGATGCGGTGACTAACCTTTCCATTTTTGCTTTTAAATCTTAGCTGAGAGCTTGTAAGTGAGTGCTGGGTTTTCTCTGTGTGTTGTATTAATTTGTTTTGTAATTTTCCCTGTGGTTCTTGCACCCAGACCTGTCTGGGGTTAACTGCTTGTGGCTCTGGGGACAGCACAGCTTCCTGTTAGTGCCAGTGGCACCCAGGGCTGAGCATGTTGCAGGGTCATGGGATGTGTACCCGGTCCGGTATGAGAGTGCAGTTCCCTTCCGTGTTTTGTATATGTCTAGGGTGATTACATATTCCTGTGCACCCTTCCCTTGTTTTCAGTTTGTTTGGATTTGAAAGCTTGCATTGTGTGGCTGTTTTAGGGTCTTAGGTATTGGAAAGGGCCTTGACGTGGTACCTGAGCTTGTCCCATTTGGCCAGGTGCGGTGACTAACCTTTCCATTTTTGCTTTCAAATCTTAGCTGAGAGCTTGTAAATGAGTGCTGGGTTTTCTCTGTGTGTTGTATTAATTTGTTTTGTAATTTTCCCTGTGGTTCTTGCACCCAGACCTGTCTGAGGTTAACTGCTTGTGGCTCTGGGGACAGCACAGCTTCCTGTGAGTGCCAGTGGCAACAAGGGCTGAGTATGTTGCAGGGTCATGGGATGTGTACCCGGTCCGGTATGAGAGTGCAGTTCCCTTCCGTGTTTTGTATATATCTAGGGTGATTACATATTCCTGTGCACCCTTCCCTTGTTTTCAGTTTGTTTGGATTTGAAAGCTTGCATTGTGTGGCTGTTTTAGGGTCTCAGGTATTGGAAAGGACCTTGACGTGGTACCTGAGCTTGTCCCATTTGGCCAGATGCAGTGACTAACCTTTCCATTTTTGCTTTTAAATCTTAGCTGAGAGCTTGTAAGTGAGTGCTGGGTGTTCTCTGTGTGTTGTATTAATTTGTTTTGTAATTTTCCCTGTGGTTCTTGCACCCAGACCTGTCTGGGGTTAACTGCTTGTGGCTCTGGGGACAGCACAGCTTCCTGTGAGTGCCAGTGGCACCCAGGGCTGAGCATGTTGCAGGGTCATAGGATGTGTACCCGGTCTGGTTTGAGAGTGCAGATCCCTTCCGTGTTTTGTATATGTCTAGGGTGATTACATATTCCTGTGCACCCTTCCCTTGTTTTCAGTTTGTTTGGATTTGAAAGCTTGCATTGTGTGGCTGTTTTAGGGTCTCAGGTATTGGAAAGGACCTTGACGTGGTACCTGAGCTTGTCCTATTTGGCCAGATGCGGTGACTAACCTTTCCATTTTTGCTTTTAAATCTTTGCTGAGAGCTTGTAAGTGAGTGCTGGGTTTTCTCTGTGTGTTGTATTAATTTGTTTTGTAATTTTCCCTGTGGTTCTTGCACCCAGACCTGTCTGAGGTTAACTGCTTGTGGCTCTGGGGACAGTACAGCTTCCTGTGAGTGCCAGTGGCACCCAGGGCTGAGCATGTTGCAGGGTCATGGGATGTGTACCTGGTCCGGTATGAGAGTGCAGTTCCCTTCCGTGTTTTGTATATGTCTAGGGTGATTACATATTCCTGTGCTCCCTTCCCTTGTTTTCAGTTTGTTTGGATTTGAAAGCTTGCATTGTGTGGCTGTTTTAGGGTCTCAGGTATTGGAAAGGACCTTGACGTGGTACCTGAGCTTGTCCCATTTGGCCAGATGCGGTGACTAACCTTTCCATTTTTGCTTTTAAATCTTAGCTGAGAGCTTGTAAGTGAGTGCTGGGTTTTCTCTGTGTGTTGTATTAATTTGTTTTGTAATTTTCCATGTGGTTCTTGCACCCAGACCTGTCTGGGGTTAACTGCTTGTGGCTCTGGGGACAGCACAGCTTCCTGTGAGTGCCAGTGGCATCCAGGGCTGAGCATGTTGCAGGGTCATGGGATGTGTACCCGGTCCGGTATGAGAGTGCAGTTCCCTTCCGTGTTTTGTATATGTCTAGGGTGATTACATATTCCTGTGCATCCTTCCCTTGTTTTCAGTTTGTTTGGATTTGAAAGCTTGCATTGTGTGGCTGTTTTAGGGTCTCAGGTATTGGAAAGGACCTTGACGTGGTACCTGAGCTTGTCCCATTTGGCCAGATGCGGTGACTAACCTTTCCATTTTTGCTTTTAAATCTTAGCTGAGAGCTTGTAAGTGAGTGCTGGGTTTTCTCTGTGTGTTGTATTAATTTGTTTTGTAATTTTCCCTGTGGTTCTTGCACCCAGACCTGTCTGGGGTTAACGGCTTGTGGCTCTGGGGACAGCACAGCTTCCTGTGAGTGCCAGTGGCACCCAGGGCTGAGCATGCTGCAGGGTCATGGGATGTGTACCCGGTCCGGTATGAGAGTGCAGTTCCCTTCCGTGTTTTGTATATATATTTATATATATATATATATATATATATACACTGCTCAAAAAAATAAAGGGAACACTAAAATAACACATCCTAGATCTGAATGAATAAAATATTCTAATTAAATACTTTGTTCTTTACATAGTTGAATGTGCTGACAACAAAATCACACAAAAATTAAAAAATGGAAATCAAAATTTTCAACCCATGGAGGTCTGGATTTGGAGTCACACTCATAATTAAAGTGGAAAAACACACTACAGGCAGATCCAACTTTGATGTAATGTCCTTAAAACAAGTCAAAATGAGGCTTAGTAGTGTGTGTGGCCTCCACGTGCCTGTATGACCTCCCTACAACGCCTGTGCATGCTCCTGATGAGGTGGCGGATGGTCTCCTGAGGGATCTCCTCCCAGACCTGGACTAAAGCATCCACCAACTCCTGGACAGTCTGTGGTGCAAAGTGAAGTTGGTGGATGGAGCGAGACATGATGTCCCAGATGTGCTCAATTGGATTCAGGTCTGGGGAACGGGAGGGCCAGTCCATAGCATCAATGCCTTCATCTTGCAGGAACTGCTGACACACTCCAGCCACATGAGGTCTAGCATTGTCTTGCATTAGGAGGAACCCAGGGCCAACCGCACCAGCATATGGTCTCACAAGGGGTCTGAGGATCTCATCTTGATACCTAATGGCAGTCAGGCTACCTCTGGCGAGCACATGGAGGGCTGTTCGGCCCCTCAAAGAAATGCCACCCCACACCATTACTGACCCACTGCCAAACTGGCCATGCTGGAGGATGTTGCAGGCAGCAGAACGTTCTCCACGGCGTCTCCAGACTGTCACGTCTCTCAAATGTGCTCAGTGTGCCCCTGCTTTCATCTGTGAAGAGCACAGGGCGCCAGTGGTGAATTTGCCAATCTTGGTGTTCTCTGGCAAATGTCAAACGTCCTGCACGGTGTTGGACTGTAAGCACAACCCCCACCTGTTGACGTTGGGTCCTCATACCACCCTCATGGAGTCTGTTTCTGACCGTTTGAGCAGACACATGCACATTTGTGGCCTGCTGGAGGTCATTTTGCAGGGCTCTGGCAGTGCTCCTCCTGTTCCTCCTTGCACAAAGGCGGAGGTAGCGGTCCTGCTGCTGGGTTGTTGCCCTCCTACGGCCTCCTCCACGTCTCCTGATGTACTGGCCTGTCTCCTGGTAGCGCCTCCATGCTCTGGACACTACGCTGACAGACACAGCAATCCTTCTTGCCACAGCTCGCACTGATGTGCCATCCTGGATGAGCTGCACTACCTGAGCCACTTGTGTGGGTTGTAGACTCCGTCTCATGCTACCACTAGAGTGCAAGCACCACCAGCATTCAAAAGTGACCATAATATCAGCCAGAAAGCATAGGAACTGAGAAGTGGTCTGTGGTCACCACCTGCAGAACCACTCCTTTATTGGGGGTGTCTTGCTAATTGCCTATAATTTCCACCTGTTGTCTATCCCATTTGCACAACAGCTTGTGAAATTGATTGTCACTCAGTGTTGCTTCCTAAGTGGACAGTTTGATTTCACAGAAGTGTGATTGACTTGGAGATACATTGTGTTGTTTAAGTGTTCCCTTTATTTTTTTGAGCAGTGTATATATATATATATATATATATATATTAGTGTAGTGGTCACCCCACCTTCACCCCTCCATCGATCGTTATCTAGGACCCCCCACATTTTTTCTGTAGTGTTTCTCCACATCTCTCCCTTTATTTTGTTTCTGCAGTGTAGGGACCATCCCACTTCCTCCCCCCTCCACTGCTGGATCACCCACCCACCTCTTGGTTTCCCTCCCACACCTCCTGCCGCCACCAGCAGATGATCTTTACAGAAGGTGACACACACAGTGTCACCGTCTATAACGATCCGGCATCTGGCTTCATATGGAACCGGAGCACCAATCACTCCGGTTCCATATGCAGGCAGATGCCTGGAGCTCAGGAGCTTCCTGAAGCTCGGACGTATATATACGTCATGCGGTACAATAGGCAAAGTACTCCATAATGTATATATACGTCCTATTGGGTTAAGAAGATAAATACATATGTAGGTAGATAGATGCAACACCCCCAAACCTTATTAACCAATACACATACAGAATTACTCCATGAGGGTATTTGGAGGTTATTTAATTTTGATAGATGGTCTTGACCCCTCTGGTGGCTTAATGGTTAACAGGGTGACTAAAGTGACAAAGGACATAAAGCTTTAATAAAGCTGCAGACAGATGGAGTGAGTGAGTGCTAGCTTGCTTGCTAGCTAGCTATCAATATATATATATATACATTTTTAAAATTATGGGGAGGCGAAAAGTTAGATTACAATTCTCCACTATGCACAAAATGTAGCGAGAATAACTCATTGATTAGTCCATTTACAAATCTGGACAACTCAGAAGATTTGTTTTCCCACAGAAAACATTTAGATACATTGTTTCCCATGCAGCAAATTATTCTGGGTAAGATATGCAAATGAGGTTCACAATGCCTCAGCTTTTTACTTCAATCTGCTTATAGGCAGATCATTTTTTAGCCATAGCATTGCTGTGTTAACAATTTATAAGCTAGGGTTAGTACAGTTATTCAGAACCAGCCCAGCACAGCAGTTTTGTGGTTTTTGCCACTTATCAGTTGGGAGTCGGTTGAATCACTGCTGGGTGAATTTGATATCCTAGCGAAAAACAACAACTTTTTAAGAGGCAAAAAGTGAGATTGAAATCTTCCACTAAGCACAAAATGAAGAGAGAATAACTCATTGGGCTCCATTTATTAAGCAGCATATGCTGCTTCGGATGCCCATCGTTTCTGGCTCGCCTGAAATGGAAGTTATGAAGCAGAGGTCATAAGACCGCTGCTTTTTAACCTGTACGCCAAAATTATCCCGATCTGATACGATCAGGATGATTGACACCCCTTGCTAGCTTCCGATTGGCCGCCAGTGAGCAGGGGGCGGCATTGCATAAGAAATTTCACCAGAAATGCTTGTGCACTGTTAAATTAGGACAGCCTATGCTGTCCGCATTTAGCTATGTCGAGCGGACATGATTTGCTATAGCGAAGCATGTCCGCTCGATATATGATAGATCTACCCCATTGTGTAACCTGTTAACAAATCTGAACAAGTCAAAGGACTTATTTTTCCCACAGAAAACCTCTAGATACCTTGTTTCCAATGCATCAAAGGATTCTGGGTAAGATATGCAATTGAGGTTCTCAATGCCTCACCTTTTTACTTCAATCTGCTGATGAATGGCAAAAACCACAAAATGACTGTAATGGGATCGTTCTCAATCCCTGTACTAACCCTAGCTAATTTTAAAAGCTGTGTACACAGCAATGCTATAGCTTAAAGAGAATCTGTCTATAAGCAGATTGGAGTAAAAAGGTGAGGCATAGTGAACCTCATTTGCATATCTTACCCAGAGTCCTTTGCATTAGAAACAATGTATATTGAGGTTTTGTGTGGGTGAAATAGGTCTTTCGGACTTGTCCAGATTTGTTAATGGCCTACACAATACGTTATTCACTGTCTCTCATCTCAAATAATTGTCTGTGTTCTTTTAGAAGTGTAAAATAGAACAGAACACATAATGCTGAGAAAAAAAACATTTTTTTACATTCTGGGATGCAGAGGAAAATATGAACATTTATTGTCACAATAAACTGCAAGTTCCCAGCAGGACATATTCAGCTCTCTCCTCTCCTGCTGTGTTATAACAACTGCAGTGCTTCTGAAAAAGGAAGAGTAAAGGATATAATTCTCACAACCAGTGATTACATTAAGCTGTAACAAATAAAATATATCTCAATCCTACAACAATATGCAGGGGATATTAAACAAGCCACAAAGACTGAAAAAGATTTACTGAAAATGAAAACTGAGTGCAAGAAATCTTTCCAATTCCTGTTATTTTGAAGCCAATTCACTACATTTCACAAAGACCCCTGTAGTTAATAGATAGACTTAATGCAATAACAATATTTATCTTTCCTCACAAAAGAGCTGTCCCTGACAAAATTTGTAGGAGCCTCTACAATAGGGTTGATCAGATGGCACTTTCCCATGTCATCTCTTTACTAACATATATTCTAGAGGCAATTGTCTATTTTCTCCCAAACCCCACATCACTAGTCTAGAGAACCAGTGAGCTAAGTATCATTGTCATTGTATTTTAGATATCAGCACTGACCCACCCCCTACTGGGTATATATTAGCAGGAAGAGGGCAGTACACATCATCCCGTTGCTGTGGCAATATACTGATCATGGCTCTGTCAGAGCTACCCACAAAATTTAACCAGGGACTTGTCTTAAAGGGACATAATACTTATATGCTAAATCACTTGAAACTGATGCAGTATAACTGTAAAAAGCTAACAGGAAAATATCACCTGAGCATCTCATATGTAAAAAAGGAAGATATTTTACCTCACAATCTCCTCAGCTCAGCATAGTAAGTTCTGTGTAAAAAGTTATACTCAGCTGCTCACAGCTGCAGGTAAAAAAAAAAGGAAAGAAATGAACTGCAGCCAATCGTGATCAGCAATGCTGAGGTCATGAACTCTTTTACTGTGATCTCATGAGATTTCACTTAACTCTCATGAGATTTCATAGTAAACTTCCTTAAACTGAATAAAGTTCATTCATTTGTCTGTCCCGGGACAGGCATACTGATTTGCTGATTAAACTCCTTTACAATGGGGTGTGAATACTTAGAGCATTTTGAGGTAAAATATCTTTCTTTTTTACTTAGAGATGTTCAGGTGATATTTTCTAGTCAGCTTTTTACAGCTATGCTGCATCACTTTCAAGTGTTTCAACATTTGGGTATCATGGCCCTTTAACGGGACACTAAACCCAATTTTTTTCTTTTATGATTCACAGAGCATGAAATTTTAAGCAACTTTCTAATTTACTCCTATTATCAATTTTTCTTCGTTCTCTTGCTATCTTTATTTAAAAAGCAGGAATGTGATGCATAGGTGCCGGCCCATTTTAGGTTGAGAACCTGGGTTATGCTTGCTTATTGGTGGGTAAATGTAAGTCTCCAATAAGCAAGCGCTGTCCATGGTCCTGAACCTAAAATTGGCTGGCTGCTAAGATTTACATTCTTGCTTTTAAAATAAAGATAGCAAGAGAACAAAGACAATTTGATAATAGGAGTAAATTAGAAAGTTGCTTAAAAATTAATGCTCAATCTGAATCATGAAAAAAAAATTGGGTTCAGTGTCCCTTTAAGCTATCGTCAGTCCCAGAGGACTAAGAAATTAAGAAAAATCCATTTTTAAGACAGATAAAAATCTTCCCTTCTGCTAAATTCAGGATGTATTTTTCTCTTATGTCTTCCAGAAGTAAAAAATAATCTGAATCAGAAAGGAAATATGGAATGTAGAATATGACCTAGCTGTCTACTTAGCTTGATTAGTTACAGGCTAGTGGGATTGTATTTGTTTTTGGACAGATTTATAATGTATAGAAACAAGTGCTACAGGCCCATTTATCAAGCTCCGTATGGAGCTTGAAGGGCCGTGTTTCTGGCGAGTCTTCAGACTCGCCAGAAACACAACTTATGAAGCAGCGGTCAAAAGACCGCTGCTCCATAACCCTGTCCGCCTGCTCTGAACAGGCGGACAGGAATCGCCAGACATCAACCCGATCGAATACGATCGGGTTGATTGACAGCTCCCTGCTGGCGGCCGATTGGCCGCGAGTCAGCAGGGGGCGGCGTTGCACCAGCAGCTCTTGTGAGCTGCTGGTGCAATGTTAAATGCGGAGAGCGTATTGCTCTCCGCATTTAGCGAGGTCTTGCGGACCTGATCCGCAGTGTCGGATCAGGTCCGCAAGACCTTTGATAAATGGGCCTGCTAGAGTTTCTATATGAGGCAGTGGCCAGATTTGACATAGAATAGTATTTTGCCGACATGGGCCTAGTTTCCATTGAAATGTTAATGTTTGGAAACTGGTGGTAACATAAAAATTCTCCATAGACTTTAACGGAGATAAATGTTTTTTACCATCAGTTTCCAAACGTTATGACCTCAATGGAAACTAGGCCCATGGCTGGTATTTGTAAGGTTCATATCAACATATAAAATACAGTATATGTATTGAAACAAAGCACCTGACATAATAAAAAATTTTCTAGCTTATCAACAAATTATCATTTAAAATCAGTCCTACTAGCTTTAGTTTCTGTGTTATGCTGTATAATTAGTTATGCAAATGTATACTAATGAGCATAGCTAGTATTTTCTTCCAAGAAAAGTGGCAACCATAATTGTTTAACTCCTGCAAGCTATTGGAAGTTCTAGAAAGAGAATAAAGAAGATCGACCTCATGGTGCAGTTATCTCAGAGATAAATTAAATAAATGTGAATATCTGCCAAATTCTTACTCACAAGAGAGAATGCACTAGAAGTAAGTGCAATAAACGCAGGCTGGGCTTTGCAGTCTCCAGCTGACTGATATAGGTACTGGCTCCTTTCAATGGGGGCTTGAGTGTGATGACCTTTCAACATACACAAAACACAGGGCTTCCCATAGTGCAGATAAAACTTGTGTCAGGAATGGCTCACACAGTATGAAATATGAAATGGGTACTCACATTTGTCTTAGCACGAGGGGGTTGTGCCAACAAAGCAGGCTGGATTTTGTAGACACCAGCTGTCTAATCAAATGCGTCTTCCTGGGGTGAGGTTCCCAATGTATCACTTGAAAAAGATGATGTGATGCGCTCCCAAAGGTGGTTAAAAGTAGTACAAACTGACCAGACTACTTAAAAATCACAATTCTCTTCATAAATGGAAAGAGTCCACAGCTGCACTCATTACTTTTGGGAATTCAGAACCTGGCCACCAGGAGGAGGCAAAGAAACCCCAGCCAAAGGCTTAAATACCTCTCCCACTTCCCCTATACCCCAGTCATTCTTTGCCTTTCATCCCAGGAGGTTGGCAGAGAAGTGTCAGAAGTTTCGATAGTCTCTTATGGAGGGTAGTACTCTTCGGCATGGGACTGGAGTTTTAAGTATTCCTGTCACCCTCTCAGTGAGCGCATGGATGAAAGTTAGAGTCCGGAGATGCAGGGAGAGTCTTTCTGCGAAACCATCCCGACTCATATTAACAGCTCCACAAGCAATCAGCGTTGACGAGTTTTGTGCCTGCTTTCTTCTCTCAAGTCCATGGCAGTGGCGATGCTACTATCTCTCACACTTGAAGGGCCGTGTTCCTGTTCCACAGTGTTGATTCCGGTAAGATCATTTCATTTTACTTTCATTATGATTCTCTTGTATTACAAAGTTTTCCCGAGAGGCTACAACCTTGCAGGACTAACTATACCTCAGGGTCTCAGTGAGGCTCCTTTTCTATCTTGGAATCAAGGGTTAAAATCTCCTGAGGGGGGTTATTGAACAGGGGGGTTTTAATCAGGTTTGTTATGTGATTTAACCTGCTTATGTGTAGTGTTACTTAGGCTCTTGGCTATGGAACATAACGACCTTTGGAAGTGACGCAACCTTTAGGGTTGAGCGCACTTTTTCTGAACCGCATGGTGCACTTGGTAACCGGGTGTGGTCACATTTTGGCTCTCCATTTTCTCATCCCTGATAGTGTGGTGACGGAAAATTTCTGGTCCGCTGGTGTCTGGGTCCTAGGAGGTGGTGAGTGCCCCAGCCATTGTGGGTGTTAGGTGCCACTTTGAGTTTCTTATTTGGTATGTTTTTTTTTTTATCCAATATCCCAGTTATGGAGGACTCTGATATTGTGGAGACAATTGTCTCTGACTCAGATTCTGTTTCTTGTGAGGAATACGAGTTGGCCCAGGTGATACATGCCCTTCAGTTATGTTCAGAATGCCATTTTAGAGTGCTCAATTCCTCAGGATTGGGGAATAAAGGGGCTGCTGAGCCATCCGTCTCTGGGGGTTCCGTTCCCCGAGTGGCGAGTTCCCTACCACCAACTCTTACTACACTTGCAGGTAACCCAGATTTTTCTTATCCTTCTCTGGAAGGTGGCTTGTTCCCCCCCCGGAGATTATGGCATGTTTTCGCATGTCCATTGTTATGGCGCTGGCGCATCTGCAACTACCAGAGGTGTGTTTACAATATTGTACGTGTCCTGTTGACCGGGACTCTTCAGGCATGGGATGGCCTGCTCAGCTCTCCGGGGGAACGACTGTCCCTTAGGCTTCAGGGGGTCAACCTTCCAGGACGGGGTCGTCTTCTGCTCCGGCGAAGGTATGCTGTGCCTTTCGTTATAGACTGGCGTGCCTTTGTGTCCTTTTGAGGCACGTCTTGACATTGTTGGAGGATCCCATCCTTAACAGATATGGGAATTCTCAGTCGTCTACTTAAAACGACTTGCAGAATTAGCTATATGAGGATGAAGTATTCTTCTTATAGCCTGGTTCATTGAGTATCCTTTCCAGTCCTGAGCTGGAAGAATGTGATCCCGGTACTGTGAGTGTGTCTGTTCTTCTTGTGGGTGTGTCTGTTCTTCTACGGGTTGCCTTAGCTTTTATTTTCATCCGGTTAGGATGATTTTTTATTTGAGCTCATGTTTATGTTTTTCCTTCGAGAATTTTTCTGGAATCGATACTCGCGATTTTTGATCACTCAGTTTACTTCTACGGAAGTTTGTTTGAGGACATGTTAGTAGTGATGTCGCGAACCTAAAATTTTGCGTTCGTGAACGGCGGACGCGAACTTCCACAACTGTTCGCGAACGGGCGAACCGGGGGAACCGCCATAGACTTCAATAGGCAGGCGAATTTTAAAACCCACAGGGACTCTTTCTGGCCACAATAGTGATGGAAAAGTTGTTTCAAGGGTACTAACACCTGGACTGTGGCATGCCGGAGGGGAATCCATGGCAAAACTCCCATGGAAAATTACATAGTTGATGCAGAGTCTGGTTTTAATCCATAAAGGGCATAAATCACCTAACATTCCTAAATTGTTTGGAATAACGTGCTTTAAAACATCAGGTATGTACACTACTGTTACACCAGATATGAGTTGCACTGGGGTGACACTGTGCCCTGGCAGGCAGGCACTGAAATGCACACGTGTGAAAGTAACTGACTGCTATTATTTAACACAGTCAAAAAAGTGTTGTTGTTTTTTAAATCTACACTACCGTTACACCAGATATGAGTTGCACTGGGGTGACACTGTGCCCTGGCAGGCAGGCAGGCACTTAAACGCACACGTGTGAAGGAAACTGACTGCTATTATTTAACACAGTCAAAAAAGTGTTTTTTTTTTTTTTAAATCTACACTACTGTTACACCAGATATGAGTTGCACTGGGGTGACACTTTGCCCTGGAAGGCAGGCACTTAAACGCACACGTGTGAAGGAAACTGACTGCTATTATTTAACACAGTCAAAAAAGTGTTGTTGTTTTTTAAATCTACACTACTGTTACACCAGATATGAGTTGCACTGGGGTGACACTGTGCCCTGGCAGGCAGGCACTGAAACGTACACATGTGAAGGAAACTGACTGCTATTATTTAACACAGTCAAAAAAGTGTTTTTTTTTTTTTTAAATCTACACTACTGTTACACCAGATATGAGTTGCACTGGGGTGATACTGTGCCCTGGCAGGCAGGCACTGAAACGCACACGTGTGAAGGAAACTGACTGCTATTATTTAACACAGTCAAAAAAGTGTTTTTTTTTTTAAAATCTACACTACTGTTACACCAGATATGAGTTGCACTGGGGTGACACTGTGCCCTGGCAGGCAGGCACTGAAACGCACACGTGTGAAGGAAACTGACTGCTATTATTTTTTTTTTTTAAATCCACACTACTGTTACACCAGATATGAGTGGTGGCACTGGGCAAGTGGGCACAGTATACGCTGTGAGCCTGACACACACGCTGGCAGGCAGGCAACTGCAATTAGATTACACAGGAAAAAAAAAAAAAAAAGAAGCCCTAAAAAGGGCTTTTTGGGGTGCTGTCCTTACAGCAGAGATCAGATGAGTCCTTCAGGACTGTAGTGGACACTGAATACACTAGCCTAGCTATAGATTTCCCTACTAAATCAGCAGCAGCTACACTGTCCCTCCTCTCACTAACAATGCAGCTTCCGAATGAATCTAAAATGGATGCTGTCCAGGAGGTAGGAGGGTCTGGGAGGGAGGGTCTGCTGCTGATTGGCTGGAATGTGCCTGCTGACTGTGAGGTACAGGGTCAAAGTATTACTCAATGATGACGAATAGGGGGCGGATCGAACATCGCATATGTTCGCCCGCCTCAGCGAACGCGAACATGCTATGTTCGCCGGGAACTATTCGCCGGCAAAGAATTCGCAACATCACTACATGTTAGTTCTATGTTTGGTTGCTGTTTATTCTCCATCTGTGGCGATGACTGTTTGTGGCCTTGACAGTATCGGCCGTGAGTTTGCGGCCTATTTCAAGACACGTGGCTCCTGTTCTGCCTGGCTGGTCTGGTTGAGGTGCCGAGTGTTTCACATTATTATTTGTGTTATTCCTTGTTTTTCTTTTAAAAGTTCAGCTAAGCATTCTGTGAGGGCATGAGGGTCCGTGAGGTGTGGTGGATTGGTTCAGTCCTTGCTAAGCCTCTCTAGATGATCGTCTGGGACTCGGTGAAGTTCCGATTCGACACATTCTATTTTCCGTTATTTCATTGGGATTGGGAGTGTTTCCTTCCCCGCGTGTGTTGGAAGGTGGAGGACTCAGGGCCTCCTTGGCCATCCGATGCAGAGAGAGCCACTCTGTGGCCCTCTCTGCACCGGACATCGGTGGCCGGTATCGTTGGTGGGTGGGAGCAAGTCTGGGAGGCGGGTGGGCGGCCATCGATGTGCCCAGTGGAGTGGAGGGGGGCGGGATCGGGGGCGGGAGGGGCGGGAGCGCGCACGGGAGCGCGCGCATGCACGGGGGGCGGCGGCCGGGTGCGTGCACGGGGCGGGAGCGGGAGGGAACCGCTACACTACAGAAAAATAAAGTTTACAAAGTACAACAAAATTACTTTTTGAAAGCTGTAAATAAACAGCTAAGAGATGTGGAAGGGGTGGGGGGTTGATCTTGGGGGGGGGGAAGCTACACTGCAGAAAAGGGTTTTTTTTTTAAAAAAAGGCACATTTTTTCACTAAACTGGGTACTGGCAGACAGCTGCCAGTACCCAAGAAGGCGCCCATTAAGGCAGAGGGGGAGGGTTAGAGAGCTCTTTGGTGGGGGATCAGTAAGGCTGGGGGCTAAGGGGGGATCCTACACAGCAGCATATGTAAATATGCTAAAAAAAAAACACAAAAAAAGCCCAAATATAGCTTTTATTTTAGTACTGGCAGAGTTTCTGCCAGTACTTAAGATGGCGGGGACAATTGGGGGGTGGGGGAGGGAAGAGAGCTGTTTGGGAGGGATCAGGGGGTCTCATGTTTCAGGTGGGAGGCTGAGCTCTACACTAAAGCTAAAATTAACCCTGCAAGCTCCCTACAAGCTACATAATTAACCCCTTCACTGCTAGCCATAATACACGTGTGAAATGCAGCGGCATTTGGCGGCCTTCTAATTACCAAAAAGCAACGCCAAAGCCATATATGTCTGCTATTTCTGAACAAAGGGGATCCCAGAGAAGCATTTACAACCATTTGTGCCATAATTGCACAAGCTGTTTGTAAATGATTTCAGTGAGAAACCTAAAATTGTGAAAAATTTAACGTTTTTTTTAATTTGATCGCATTTGGCGGTGAAATGGTGGCATGAAATATACCAAAATGGGCCTAGATCAATACTTGGGGTTGTCTACTACACTACACTAAAGCTAAAATTAACCCTAGAAGCTCCCTACATGCTCCATAATTAACCCCTTCACTGCTGGGCATAATACACGTGTAGTGCGCAGTGGCATTTAGCAGCCTTCTAATTACTAAAAAGCAACGCCAAAGCCATATATGTCTGCTATTTCTGAACAAAGGGGATCCCAGAGAAGTATTTACAACCATTTAAGCCATAATTGCACAAGCTGTTTGTAAATAATTTCAGTGAGAAACCAAAAGTTTGTGAAAAAATTTGTAAAAAAGTGAACGATTTTTTGTATTTAATCGCATTTGGCGGTGAAATGGTGGCATGAAATATACCAAAATGGGCCTAGATCAATACTTTGGGATGTCTACTAAAAAAAAATATATACATGTCAATGGATATTCAGAGATTCCTGAAAGATATTAGTGTTCTAATGTAACTAGCGCTAATTTTGAAAAATAATGGTTTGGAAATAGCAAAGTGCTACTTGTATTTATGGCCCTATAACTTACAAAAAAAGCAAAGAAGATGTAAACATTGGGTATTTCTAAACTCAGGACAAAATTTAGAAACTATTTAGCACGGGTGTTTTTTGGTGGTTGTAGATGTGTAACAGATTTTGGGGGTCAAAGTTAGAAAAAGTGTGTTTTTTTTTCAATTTTTTCCTCATATTTTATAAAAAAATTTTATAGTAAATTATAAGATATGATGAAAATAATGGTATCTTTAGAAAGTCCATTTAATGGCGAGAAAAACGGTATATAATATGTGTGGGTACAGTAAATGAGTAAGATGAAAATTACAGCTAAACACAAACACCGCAAAAATGTAAAAATAGCCTTGGTCCCAAACGGACAGAAAATGGAAAAGTGCTGTGGTCATTAAGGGGTTAAAACCGTACACAGCTCCAAACTCCCTGACTAGTTTCGTGCTCAATTGAGCACTTAATCATAGGGAGAGTTTGCTAGGTGTCAACCCCCTATTTAAAGGGACAGATACACCTGTAAGTGATAAAATACAATAACATACAAATATATAAAAATACAAATATATGTATACATCACAATGAATTTACACAATACTGCATACACTACGTTAATAAGGAATAAAGAAGTGACTTAACACGCCTATGTAACTGTGCTTAAAAGCTGTAAATGTAGGATTAACTATAAGTGTAATCAAATACTTCACAAACAAGCTCTGTAGAGCATACCTGAAAGAGCATATATTGTTCTATATTCCAAGGACAGAATGTGAACACAACATGTTAATATGAAATTTACAATGTTACTAAAGATTACAAAAATCCTTATACCAAAGATTACCAGAAATACCAGAGGTTACAAAAATTGCAAAAATTACAAACTGCAACAAATGTATCGTATTTGAACAATAATATAGCTATGAATATAAGTGTATATATGGACTATTTGATATTACAAAGCAAAGTCCTTATGCTATGTCAGTTAAGCAATTCATAGTCTATGGAATCATTCATACTATGAATTATATTATTTTCAAATTGTTTATTAAGTTGGTTTTTGAAAATTTATTTATTTCATTTGTTTTCTATTTGTATTTTTTGTTTTTTATTTTTTATGTTGTATGTTTTTTATTTCTTTATTTTACTTGTTGATCATTTGGTTATTTTTGGTAAGTGACCCCATAAAGATTATTCAACAAAATAGCTCATATCCCATTCACGATTCAAACCTAGGGGGGTGATGGTCCTAAGTTTGTAAATCCAGTATAATTCTTGTTTCAACATAATTTACATCTATCACCCCCCCCCTAGGTGGGAACATGATGCGATCAATCACTTGTACTCTCATATTGAAAACATTGGTCATGTGTATAAAATTAAAATGCCTAGCCACTGCAGATTCCTTTACATATTCCCTAGTGTCTCTTATGTGCTCCCTAATCCTAGACCTTAATTCCCTGGTCGTTTGACCTGTGTATTGTAACTTACAGTATTTACACTCAAGAAGATATACTGCAAATGTGGTTCTGCAGTTCGCATAAAATGTATGCAAGAATTCTTCGCCGGTTACTGTGCTCTTAAAACCGTTACCAACACTTATAAAACCACAAGTGACACATGGACCATGGCCACACTTATAAGTCCTTTTCCTTTTGATCCAATCACTTCTATCAGTGTAATCAGAATAAACCAAACTGGGGGAAAGCTTAGAGGATAACGTTGGTGGTCTCTTCTTCGACACAAATTTAAAAGTGCCAATATGTGACTTTAAGGTCTCATCTTCTTCAAGTAAGTGAAGATTTTTCTTTAAAATAGAGCAAACTTGATCAAATTGGCTCGAGTATTCAGTCGAAAAGACCACCGTATCCTGTGTTATAGCACTCTGTCTTCTAGACCCCTGAACCAACTCATGTTGCGATTTTAACCTCACCTCATTATAGTTTTGATTTAATAATGATTCATCGTTACCCCTCATCTAAAGGCGTTCTATCAATGCCTTTGCCTGTTCATCAAATAGAGCATCAGAATTTGTGTTTCTGCGTAATAGCATAAGCTGACCTCTTGGAATTGAACGCACCAAATGTGGTGGGTGACAAGATTTCGCATGGAGAATGGTATTCCCGGCTGTCAACTTACGAAATGTATTGCTTATAATAGTTGATGCAATTAGATGGGTTTAGTGTGCGCTATAGGAAATGATACTAAACACTACTCTAAAAATACAATCCCTGTAATGTATCAAATACTAATTCAAAACACGTTTGAAGCACTAGGCTTCAAGATAGAGTAAGTGCGCCGTTAGGCTAAAAGTATACAACACCAGTTGAGATATAAACAAATTTAATATAAATAAAATAAAATGGTACAATATAAAAAACTATTAAAGGGACGTCTCCCTACAATAACAAATAAATTAAACTATGGTTAATAAAATCTGATCTACTCGCTAGGTATATCAGGGGCTGGCTCCTCAGACATTAATACTGCGCAAATGAGTATCATATAAATGCATACAATAACAATGGGATACAGATCAATTCAAGAATATCCCTCTAAAAAAGATAGCTCATAAAAAGAATATAACCGTATGTGACAGAAAAAAATATATATTCAAAAGTTCAAGCTTGTATTGCGGGAAATTCCATTGAAAAAGCTGCAGTGCAGTTAGCCGTGGAAAGTTCAAACAGTTATGTGAAATGACAGCTCAGTTTAGCTTGTTGCGTACAAGTTCCACATCACATTGGTATTGCTACTTTACCATAAGTCCAAAGGGTGCTTCCAGGATGTTAGTTCTTCGGTCAAAACTTGGACCGCAGATGCGACCTCCGCCGCTGCTGGGGATAGTGCTGTGCAGACCTCTGCACGTGTGAGTCGGCGTCTGACGTCACAAATTCCCCGTATGTTTTTCCAATCCAATACTCTGACAGCGTAGAGACAGACAGCTGATCGTTGTATCTATGTATGAGCTGTTTTGGTTCGTGAAACTTGCCAGCTGTCGGTATAATACTTATTCCGATAGAAAAGTGGGGTACAGATTCTTCCTCACCCTCAAGTGCATAACTTTAAAATTAACCCGGGTTAAAAATGCAGATAGGACTCTTGATAAAGCCCAAGGGAGAGCGAAACGCGTCGCTTGCATCTGTGACACTGTGACTTTGATTGAAGGACAACTTTGCCCAGTCCTATCTGCATTTTTAACCCGGGTTAATTTTAAAGTTATGCACTTGAGGGTGAGGAAGAATCTGTACCCCACTTCTCTTTCGGAATAAGTATTATACCGACAGCTGGCAAGTTTCACGAACCAACACAGCTGATACATACATACAACGATCAGCTGTCTGCCTCTACGCTGTCAGAGTATTGGATTGGAAAAACATACAGGGAATTTGTGACATCAGACGCCGACTCACACGTGCAGAGGTCTGTACAGCACTATCCCCAGGAGCGGCGGAGGTTGCATCTGCGGTCCAAGTTTTGACCGAAGAACTAACATCCTGGAAGCACCCTTTGGACTTACGGTAAAGTAGCAATACCAATGTGATGTGGAACTTGTACGCAACAAGCTAGACTGAGCTGTCATTTCACATAACTGTTTGAACTTTCCACGGCTAACTGCACTGCAGCTTTTTCAATGGAATTTCCCGCAATACAAGCTTGAACTTTTAAATATATATTTTTTTCTGTCACATACGGTTATATTCTTTTTATGAGCTATCTTTTTTAGAGGGATATTCTTGAATTGATCTGTATCCCATTGTTATTGTATGCATTTATATGATACTCATTTGCGCAGTATTAATGTCTGAGGAGCCAGCCCCTGATATACCTAGCGAGTAGATCAGATTTTATTAACCATATTTTAATTTATTTGTTATTGTAGGGAGACGCCCCTTTAATAGTTTTTTATATTGTACCATTTTATTTTATTTATATTAAATTTGTTTATATCTCAATTGGTGTTGTATACTTTTAGCCTAATGGCGCATTTGCTTATAATAGTTCCTGTGTCAACGTCTCCCTTTAAAGTAAGATCAAGAAAGTTAGCCACATTTCCATAGGTATCACCTGTAAAACTAAGATTAAATTCATTGTGGCTTAAATAAGCAAGAAAGCTACTGTGATCAAAGGGCTCTCTGACAATAAAAATCAAATCGTCTATGAAACGCATGTAAAAGGCGACTTGACTTTTAAACGGATTATCCTCAGAGTACAAATACAGATCCTCTCACCATCCCACATACAGATTTGCAAACGAGGGAGCAAATTTTTCCCCCATAGCCGTCCCTCAAATCTGTATGTGGAATTCTTTGTTAAACATAAAGAAGTTGTGCTTGAGCAAGAAATCAATGACCTCGCACAAAACCAATTTCGTCTCTTCCGAAAGCCTGGTATAACCATGGCCTGTACACCCATGTAATGTGGGATACTTGAATACAAGGCAGTGGCGTCCACCACTACCCATTGGTATTCTTCCTCCCATTTAAACATCTTCAACATCTGTAAAAGATGTGTGGAGTCTCTTAAATAACTTTTTAGACTCCTCACCAGGGGTTGTAAGATTGAATCTATCCACTCAGAGGTGGGTTCCAAGAGAGACCCAATCCCTGAGACGATAGGACATCCCGGGGGGTTGGGTCATGCTCTTGTGTGTTTTTGGTAAGTAATGGAAAATTGGAATCCGCAGATTCTCTGGAACCAACATATCAACTTGGTCCCTGGTGAGGAGTCCAACAGCTACAGTTTGTTCCAATATTTTTTTCAATTTTGATTTGAACAAAAATGTGGGATTAGAACTGATCTTCCTATATATACTTAGGTCGGAGAGCTGCCTATTACTTTCTAGGATGTAATCGTTCTTGTTAAGAACGACCACATTCCCACCTTTATCCAAATTACGGATGACAATATTTTCATTTTTCTCAAGAGAAAGTAATGCAGCTCTTTCCTTTTGAGTTAAGTTGAAATCTTAGGTTTTTTTCTGTTTTACAGTATCCTCCAAAGCTAAAATCTCTCTTTCAACCCTTTTCTGGTATAGGTTCAATGCGGCGCCTCTAAACTGTGTAGGGTAAAAACTGGAGGAGTGGAGCAGGAATATCTGTGTCCTGCATACCACAATCACCCTCAATTTCCCTAAGACCTTGTAACAGAATGTTATCTTCGAAAATTAACAACTGGTCGGTACCTACACCTGTTACATTGCTAACATCAGTGCCATTAACCTCATTATATACACAATTTGTGTGAGAACTACGATTCTGCACCGAAAAAAACCTTTTCAAGGTTAACTTCCTAACAAATTTGTTAACATCTAATAATGTCTTAAATGCAGAAAAGGTATTGGTCGGTGCAAAACCCAGTCCCCTAGATAATAAAGCAATTTGCTCTTGTGTTAAAATGGTATCAGAGAGATTGAGAACAGTTAGTCCTTCTTGTTTGATTTGGCCCTTCTTCCCGGTTTTCTCGGTTCTTCTCCCAGCTCGTCTGGTCTTTTTCCTAAAGGGACCTCAGCATTTTCTTTAACTTTGGGACGAGCAACCCTTTCACCTTCCTCAGAACTTCCCTGGCCACCACCATCAGGAACCTGTGAAGGAATAGAAGAACAGGAAGAAAACGAAGAAGAAGAGAGCAAAGAAGAAGACAAAGAAGAGGAAGAAACAGAGAGAGGGGCAGATGCTCCACTGTCATCAGACATATTGGAATCTTGTTCTGAGTTTTCGGTGGAAGAAAACACAACTCTGCGTTCGCCCTTTTTCTTCAAAATAGACTTTGGAACCACATTAGAGGCTTCCTCTTTATGTGCATTATTTTTAGCTTTATTTTGTTTTGAAGAAGTGTTCTTATTTTTTCCAAGACCTTTAAGATGTTTCCCTTTAGGTTTTCGTTGAAATTGTGACCAATTATAGACTTTGTTATTGGCGTAATCCTCCAAATCACGACTGAATTTTGTGCCCTTTCTTTTAGCCAATTCTTCATTAGATTTTTTAATTTTATTTTTTAATGCAGACTTAAATTCTTTATACTTTTCGACTGACTTTAATACCTTAAGGTCACTCTTTACAGAAACAATCTCATCCTTTAACTTGGCCCTTTTAAAATTCTTGCTTCTGTTCACAATGTTCATCAATGTTAATGAACATGTTGTGAGTGCCCCATTCCATTCATCCATCAACTCAGGAACTTCTAAATCAAAATATGGGTATTTTTTAATGCGCAATCCACAGGGGATTTTTTTTGCGTCAATGTAATGATCAAATGACACCACATCCCACATCAATCATTAAGTAGCAATTTTTCCAAACGAAAAAACTAATTTCTGAGAGTGTTGGAAGTCCTGAGGTCTCACTTTTCATGAAAAAAATTTCAAAAAAACTTTTCCTATGTTCCACATTAAAAATAGACTTGTTAAAGCTCACATTCTCTTCCTCCATAGTGCATGTAATAAAATTAGCCAAATGTGTACTTTATGAACAAAAAACGTATGTATAGCCCTTTAAGTATGAGCATTAACCGTAATGCAATAACAAATACTTAAAACTTACTCTTTGCTCCCTGCATATACCTGCACAATCCTGCTGCGTCCCTTCCTCCAAAACACTTGTATAAAATTGCTCAAACTTCAGATTCACATTAAATAATATGTGATCACATCCATACGATACATTGAAATCACTGAGCCGTTCATTCACTAAGGCAAATGGCTTCCAAAAACTTCACAGTCTATGTGTATAATAATCGTATTGAAAGATCTTACTTGGCTTAGTTTTGTTGAGTTTACCGGTTCACTTCTCCAAACATCAGGGCTCCGATCAAGCTGGCAGGAAACACAGGATCCAAACACACACAAACCAGGCCGCTGCAGATGCGGAAGTCCCAGCGTGATCAGTGAACAGAGGCGGACCAATCCATGCAGCATACAGGTAGCAGGGGTGCTTACTGTGAAAAACGGCCAGTGTAGCCGAAAAAATAATCCACAGTTCCAAAGTACAGCAGCAAATTCAGCAAAAGAGTCACAGGGCAAAATATGGTAAAATAGAAATTACCTTTATTAGAACATATTTAAAACCGTACACAGCTCCAAACTCCCTGACTAGTTTTGCACTCAATTGAGCTTGTTCCTTTTGAGGTTCTCTTCCCTTGGGTCGAGATTTCGGGGCCTTGTCCATTTCTCCCTTGCGATTTTGACCGCCTTTAGGGAGAGGGCCGTGTGGTTTTTCCTTCTTCAGGAATTTCTTGTTTCCCTATCAGGGACGTTAGGCTATGTTGTCTCCTTTTCTGAGCTTCACTTAGGGGTTTTATTCTACTGGGGTTTGGGATGCTCTGCATTCTTTTTCCTGGGGTGTGGTCCTCTGGTTGCATACTCTGAGGAGATATGGAGACTTGTCTTTGTTCTACTCGCTCTTCAAGTGACTTTGTTCCTTGATTTTCTCCCTTGGTCTCTAGAAGGCTCTTGTAGGGGGTGTTCTCTTCCTTTTGGGTTGAGATTTGTGAGTGAGTCTTGTTCCTGTTCTCTGGGTTAGTCCGGTTATTCCCATGTGAGGTCTGATTTTTCAGATGGGGTATCCGTGTTCCCTGGTGTGTTGTTTGTTTTAAATAATTCTGGGCTCGGGCCTATAGTTTGGTTTGGGATCTTTCTTAATGTCCGGAAACTTATGATCCTGTGGCTGGTTCGAGGCGATCCAGTTTTTTCCAGGGTACATAGGCTATGGCCTCAGGACTGGCTAGTTGAGCCTGCTAGCAGCTTGGCCAGGTTTTCTGGGTGCTTTCGGATTGCTCCTTTTGTCCTACCTTGTCCTTTGCATGATGCATTCTCCCCTTCGGGGGGAGTTATTCTGTGTTCATCAGTACATCTGGATGATTTTTATTCGGTTTTCGTTTTCAGATTATGGTTCATGTCTTGTGAACATGTGCACTGTTCTTATATGTGCCCTTCCATTTGGGGGGGGGGGTTGTTTGTCCTTCTTATGGAAGGTTTTTTTTTCTTTCTCTGGAGGGTTGTTGTCCTGTCTTGTGTGCAGGAGGTGGAACAGGTGTTTTATCCTGTAAGGGTGAGCAGTCTGCTCTTCTGGGCTTGTTCTGTTCCATCTGTGGAGATTGGAATCTCCATGTCAAGACTGTCAGTTATGCTGGGTCTTCATAGGGACATCTCCTATGAAGTTCTCTTTCGGAGTACCTATTTGGAGGCACTCTTGGGTTCGCACTCGAGTTCTGTTGGGGTGGCTGAGTTCACCCCATTCCATCCTTCCCTAGGGGATATGTTGGTTATCTCCACCGTTTTAGAAGCTGAAGGTTGTGGGTTTGAACCCAGGCAACAGTTACCGCTTTCTGTTATGAGGTATGCTTCTGGTGTTAGCTAGCCTTCCAAAACAGAAGTTTTTAAAGGTTGGGGTCCTTTCTGTTCCCCTGTTTTTTCAGACCTGCCTGTCTTTTGGGCTGGTCCGGTGGGGAGCAGCATCTGCAATCTGTTGGTCGTCCTAGGGTCTTTGATTTCCGGTGAGCCTCCTTGAGGTTCTGTGCTCTTTCCAAATTCAAGATATTCGAGAGGACTGACGGCTTTTGGATAGCCTGTGATGTGCCCACTGTTAGTGGATGTTTAGCGGTCTGTTGATTAGGGTTGATATATCTTTTCAGCTGCTCCTACTTGCCTGCAAGTTTTATATGACTGTGGCGCGTGGTGTTGTATCAGGTGTTCACTATTTGGGTTTGCTGCACGTGTTCGATCTCTGAATATTTCGACATTCTGGGGTGGCTTGTGACCTGAGGACTCTGTCTTCAGTTGCCTTTTAGGATGCGGTTGCACTGTATTTAGGAGAAGTTTTTCTTCTTGGTTTCAGGTTCCCGTTTTTAACCTTGTGGTTTCTGTAGGATCCGGGGTCCTTGTTTTCTTAAGACTGGTTTGGGTCTCTGTGGGCTTGGCTTGGACTCGGGGTTCCTTATATTTCTTTGGAAATGGTTGCACCCTATTAGGGGCTTTTCGAAAAAGCCTTAATGTTTCTCCACGTCTTCCCCTTTTTTGGGGGAGTTTTTGGTAGTTGATCCCTTTCTCTAGTAAGGGGTGTGCTGTTGGGGACCAACTGCTGGGCGCGGTGTCTCCTGGAGGCGTTGTGGCTCAGTCGAGTCTATGGCATCTATTTATCAAGCTGTCAACTTACCTGCATTCGACGGCACCAATACGCTCGCCTAAGTTCGCCTAACATCGCTGCCGCGGACCTGAATAGGTTCTCCAAAGTTACCAAAAAAGCTGTCAAAAAGCCGCGCACCAAGTATGGAGCGATGAGCAGCGGACTGTTGTTAACTAACAGTCATCGATCTCGCTGCTCTTCCGCTTTTTTCCCAGCTTTATTGGTAAACACCCACACTATACTATACTGTTTTACCCCTATCCCGCCGCTCCCGGAGTCCACCGCAACTCTAATAAATGTATTAACCCCTACTGCCGCTCACGGACCCCGCCGCAACTAAATAAAGTGTTTAACCTCTAAATCGCCACTCCCGGAGCCCACCGCCAGCTACATTATACTTATTAACCCCTAATCTGCCGCCCCCTACACCGCCGCCACCTACATTATACTTATTAACCCCTAATCTGCCCCCCTACACAGCCGCCACCTACATTATACTTATTAACCCCTAATCTCCCCCCCCTACACAGCCGCCACCTACATTATATTTATTAACCCCTAAACTTCCCCCCTACACCGCTGCCACTATTTTAAATTTATTAACCGCTAAACCTAATGCAATCAGCCAATAGAATTGAGCTTGCATTCTATTGGCTGATTGGAACAGCCAATAGAATGCAAGCTCAATCATATTGGCTGATTGAATCAGCCAGTAGGGTTGAACTTCAATCCCATTGGCTGATTGTATCAACCAATAGAATTTTTCCTACCATAATTCCGATTGGCTGATAGAATTCTATCAGCCAATCGGAATTGAAGGGACGCCATCTTGGATGACGTCACTTAAAGGACCCTTCATTGTTGAAAAAGACTCCGGATGAAGAGGATGCTCTGCATCGGATGTCTTGAAGATGGAGCAGGTCTGGAGGACCTCTTCTGCCCGGCTTGGATGAAGACTTCTGCCCGTCTGGAGGACCACTTCGGCCAGCTTCGTTGAGGACTTCGGCCCGGTTGGGTGAAGACTTCTTAAGGTAGGGTGATCTTCAAGCGGTTAGTGTTAGGTTAGGCAAAAGAGCTGATTACTTTGGGGCAATGCCCCGCAAAAGGCCCTTTTAAGGGCTAGTTGTAATTTAGTGTAGGGTAGGGCTTTTTTTATTTTGGGGGGCTTTTTTATTTTGTTAGGGGGATTAGATTAGGTGTAATTAGTTTAAAAATCCTGTAATTATTTTATTATTTTCTGTAATTTAGTGTTTGTTTGTTTTTGTAATTTAGATAATGTTATTTAATTGTAGTTAATTTAGGGAATTAATTTAATTATAGTGTAGTGTTAGGTGTAATTGTAACTTAGGTTAGGTTTTATTTTACAGGTATATTTGTATTTATTTTAACTAGGAAGTTATTAAATAGTTAATAACTATTTAATAACTATTGTACCTAGTTAAAATAAATACAAACTTGCCTGTAAAATAAAAATAAAACCTAAGATAGCTACAATGTAACTATTAGTTATATTGTAGCTACCTTAGGGTTTATTTTATAGGTATTTAGTTTTAAATAGGAATAATTTATTTAATGCTAGGAATTTTATTTATATTTATTTAAATTATATTTAAGTTAGGGGGTGTTAGGGTTAGACTTAGGTTTAGGGGTTCATAAATTTAATATAGTGGTGGCGGTGCAGGGGGGGGCAGATTAGGGGTTAATAAATTTAATATAGTGGCGGCGGTGTTTGGCGGGGGGCAGATTTGGGATTAATAAATTTAATATAGTGGTGGCAGTGTAGGGGGGCATATTAGGGGTTAATAAGTATAATGTAGGCGGAGGTGGGCTCCGGGAGCGGCGGTTTAGGGGTTAAACACTTTATTTAGTTGATGCGGGGTCCAGGAGCAGCAGTTTAGGGGTTAATAAGTATAATGTAGGTGGCGGGGGTGTAGGGGGCGGCAGGCGGCAGATTAGGGGTGTTTAGACTCGGGGTACATGTTAGGGTGTTAGGTGTAAACGTTCCCATAGGAATCAATGGGATATCGGGCAGCAGCGAACATGAGCTTTCGCTGCTTTCAGACTCCCATTGATTCCTATGGCATCCGCCGCCTCCAGGGCGGTGGATTGAAAACCAGGTGCGCTGGGCCGGAATAGTGTCGAGCGTACCTGGTAGAAAATTGATAACTAGCAAAAGTAGTCAGATTGTGCCGAATTTGCATTCGGAACATCTGTAATGACGTAAGCATCGATCTGTGTCGGACTGAGTCTGGCGGATCGTATGTTACGTCACTAAATTCTACTTTTGCCGGTCTGTAGGGTTTGATAACTAAGGGGAATCAGGCTCGCCACAAATACGCTGCAGAATTCCAGTGTATTTGTGGTTGACGGCTTGATAAATAGATGCCTATGTCTGCGGTCTCCAGCTAGGCTTATGGACTATCTGCGGGTCTCTGTCCTTGGAGGCCTTTCCTTTTCAAAGTTTTCTCTGCTTCAAACAAAGCAGGGTTTTTTTGGGTAGGGTTGCAGGCCTGGTGCCCTCAAAATGGGCCGCCTTTTGTACCCTCCAGTTTTTGCATTCAGTGTCCTCTATAGCTTGGGTATTGTTTTCCCAAAAGTAATGAATGCAGTAGTGGACTCTTTCCATTTATGAAGAAAAACATAAATTATGCTTACCTGATCATTTTATTTTCTTCAGATGGAAAGAGTCCACAGCTCCTCGCCGGTGCTTTTTTTGGTGGGGCATCTGTTATTTTTATTCTTCTGGCACCTTTTTCACCCAGATATTTCATCTACTGTTCCTTGTTCCCCGGCAGAATGACTGGGGGATAGGGGAAGTGGGAGAGGTATTTAAGTCTTTGGCTGGGGTGTCTTTGCCTCCTCCTGGTGGCCAGGTTCTGAATTCCCAAAAGTAATGAATGCAGCTGTGGACTCTTTCCATCTGAAGAAAAGAAAATGATCAGGTAAGCATAATTTATGTTTTTAATTTTAAAAAACATAAAAATGTGAAAACATGTAACGCGTTTCACAGCTTTACCCCAGCTGTTTCTTCAGGTATGTACAAAAGTGGTATGAGGGGCGCCTTTTATGCACATCATCAATTGGGTAACTATGGTGATAAATGATAAACAATGAACGATATACAATATTAACAGTGATTAACAACATCTTTGATCGTTTAAAAAGAGAGAAAGGTACATAAGATAGTTACAACCTTCTCAATATGAAAAATATAAAATTGAAGGTTTGAAATATATATATATATATATATATATATATATATATATATATATATATATATAACAATGATGGTCTTTGTGTGTTTATATTAGTTCCATTTTTCAGAGAATTTTATTGGTCCTCAATAGGTCGCATGACCACCAGGAAGAGTAAACTGATTTGTTGAAGTCTCTTAGATTGGGTGTGTGCTGTAGCTTAATGTGATTAGACTTCGATCGTCTATGTGCTAGCTAATTATACAGCACTAAACAGTCACCTGACTATGATGCATGTAGATGTTTACAGAGACAAGGTCCATAGTGTATTTAGTACTATTAGTTGGAGGAAGGACTACTGAAGGCCTGGCGTCACGCAATCGCTGACGGTGAGGTAGCCAATTGGTCACTATTATACAGTCACCTGACTGTGATAAGTGTTTGTATACATGAAAGCATGGCCCGCAAAAGTTTCATTGCCATTGGCTGGTCGGAGAACCAATCAAACGCCTGAAAAAAACAGAACACGAAAAAATATTTATAATAATTGAACATTCATAATTTTATAACACAAAAGAAAGAAATTGTATGTTCTGCAGTTATTATGAATATAAAATAATAGATTAATAACTAAAGTTGCGATTAGCTGTCAAAAATAAATATTTTCCGCTGACGTAGTATATATAGGGTTGTGTCTGAACTAAAATGTATCTGGTGTTAGAGATTATTTGTTATTAGGATGTAAAACGTACAGTGTGGGAATATATGTGACCTGGTGTGTGCATATGTGACTGAAGGTGCAATTGAGGTCATGCAAATTGGGACTATCTTAGAATGGGTTGCAGTAAAATAAAAGAGTGAGAGGTGGGAGACAACATCATTAGTGGAAAAAAGGGGAATGTGTGACAGGAATTGACGCTGAATGGAGTGTTGGAGGGCAAGAGTGAAATGATGGGGTGAGAAATGAGTGATAGTAAGAAGTGTTTAATAAGGATAAAATATAATAGGGGGTGAAGTGTAAGGAATGGGGGAAAAAATTGAAAAGTTAAAATAAGAATAAGACTAACCCAGGAAATAATGTCCTGGGTAAGGAAAGGACAAAATAGGAGATACATTCGAGCAGTGTCTAGAACCAGGGAACTAAACCCAGGTTGGGACTAATATAATACTGTGAATTGTGTTGGTTGATACCGAGGAGGGGGAATATATACTGCATGTGTCTGATGGGAAAATAGAGAGATGGTGGGGTCTTGTGTGGGAAATACTAGGGTGATCTGGAGCTAGGTGATAAAGTGTTGGTGGAATGTCTGACGAACGGGATGTGTGAGGGACAGTTATGTGTCAAATGGAGTGATGGGGAAGGGAGAATGACTAATTGTGAGTGAAGGGAAGGAAGACGAATTATGGGAGACTGGTGTTGGCTGGTTATGTGTTGAAAGAGGCTATGGGGCCTATTTATCAAGGGCCGAATGGCCCCTGATGCCCCTGTTTCCACGCTAAATCTAAATTCTCATTTAGACCGCAGAGAAAAAGAGTTTGTAACTTAAAAATCCAGTATGTTTTGCATTATTTGAGATGTGTCATGCGGTTATATGATGAGTGTTGCTGAATGTGTTCAATTGGTATTATTTTCATAGATGCTGTTTGTGAATAATGGTTCAGAGAACAGTGCCTAGACACACTTTGTGTAAGAAAACCATTTTTTATGTTTCTATAATGTTCAGCCCATCTAATGTGTAGTTTACGTTTGGTTCAGCCAACGTATTGGACCCCACAAAAACATTCAATTAGATAGATTACATAGGAACTTTTTTTACAGGTAAGAACATTAGAGATAGTGAATTCTTTATGAGTGGTGTTAGAACAAAACTTTTTCTTGTATTTCATGTTAAATGGACAGTCAACACCAGAATTTTTGTTGTTTAAAAAGAAAGATAATCCCTTTATTACCCATTCCCCAGTTTTGCATATCCAACACAGTTATAATAATACACGTTTTACCTCTGTAATTATCTTGTATCTAAGCTTCTGCTGACTGCCCCCTTATTTCAGTTCTTTTGAAAGACATGCAGTTTAGCCAATCAGTGCCCACTCCTAGCTCACTTTACGTGCATGAGCTCAATGTTATCTATATTAAACATGTGAACTAATGCCCTCTAGTGGTCAAAATGTATTCAGATTAGAGGCAGTCTTCAAGGTCTAAGAAATTAGCATATGAACCTCCTAGGTTTAGCTTTCAACTAAGAATACCAAGAGAACAAAGCAAAATTGGTGATAAAAGTAAATTGGGAAGTTGTTTAAAATTGCATGCCCTATTTAAATCATGAAAGTTTTTTTTGGACTTGACTGTCTCTTTAAGGGAAGTACAGGTATTACAGTTAGTTCTACCACATTTGTAGACACCTTTGAGACCAAAAGGATGTTGAGATCTGGTACTCTTTTGGTATGGATTTAAATTAGTTAAAGGAGCTAGTTTAACAATCTTGCTGGGGGCTATTTTGGTTATGATAGTCGGTGCTCTTCTAAAAGTGATTGTGGATGCCTCGTCAACAATCTTCTACAGTATTGGATCATGTTTGATAATGTGCCAATGTTTTCGAATTATATTTTTAATACTTTGAAATCTTTTTAGTTCTGTCTAAATTCCTAGCTTTCACCCGACTTGAGTCTATTAGAGTTATAGGATAACCCTTTTCTTTGAAACGGTTCGGTTTCCGATTGCTCTTCAAAATCTAATGGGGATGAACAGTTTCTTTTGATTCTCCTAAACTGGCTAAATGGAATGTTTCCTTTCCAGCTAGAATAATGATTACTGGTGTAATTAAGGGAGTTGTTGCTATCAACATTTTTTTAAAAAAATCATCTATTTCTCTTCTATTTCTTATCTTAGAAATTTGCTCTTTTTTATTAGCTATTGGATGTGCTTTACTAGAACTGAACTTTTATTATTGACCTTGTCTTTAGATATTTGACTATCCTTTCTTCTTCTTCTGCCTAGACATCTGATATTTTCTGTGTTTGACTAGTTCCCTGTTAGTGAACCTTGATCTGAACATGATTACTCCTTTGCCTAAGGACTCTGGATCATGCATCATTAGGACTAAGCTCCTTGAGTTCCAGACTGTTCTTCTGCCTCTTATATCTAATGTTTTGTCTTTATTATTCTATAAATATTGCAGTACAGAGATAATCAACTCAAATACATTATACAGAGCCATAGGATGATCTTACACCTTGAGATTGTAATATGAAATGTTTCATGCATAGTAAAAAATACTTTGCAATATCATTTCATTATTTATTCCGCAACTATTTTCCTTTAATTCAACTCAGAAATTTGTGGGTTTTACAATTCTGAAGACTGGAAATGCACACTGCGGACTTCACAAGACTAACTCTGCTACATCTCTGTACTTAATTGGCCTTATCAAATGGGGTTAGATTATTATTATTATTATCATTTATTTGTATAGCGCCGCCAAATTCCGTAGCGCTGGGTACAATGATAGGGGTATACAATGACAAAGATTTGTGATACAATACAAAACATAACAAGACTAAACAAATCTAGCACAGGAGGAAGAGGGCCCTGCTCCGTAGAGCTCACAGTCTATAGGTTTAGGGTGCAGAGACATAAGGTTGTGGTAGCTTGTTACATCGGTTGTATTTGCAGCAGTGAGTCAGGCAGTTCATGTACAAATTAAAGCAACTTTATTCTAACAAAATGACGGTGCCAAGCATTGGTCTACTCAATAACAAGTCCAGACTGGATTCTTTAAATAAGGCAAGCAGTGGGCAGAGTTGGGCCATTTAAAACCAGTTGGATTTTCTGATCTTTTAGCGTGATATATCAGTCTTCTGCATTAATACTGTGTTCATTGTATGAAAAAACTTATAATGATGGCTAGAACCTATTACAACAGATTTAAAGAATGTCTGTTTTGCTTTTCTTTAAATTCCTATATCAACCGTCACAAAAAGAATATCATCCAAAGTCCCCTTTATTATTAAGTGGGATGACAAGAGGAAAAAAAACAACATTTTGGAGGAGCGGAAAAAGATATAGATATACCTATACAGATATAGGTATATACAGATATATAGAGGAATAAATATTTAAAAATGCATAGAACATATTACCCTGTGAAGAACATTGGAATGTAAAATAATTACAGTAAATATGCACTAAAACACATTATATGTTTGAGGGCACCTGTGACTGTAACATCGTTTTATGTTTTATAATAAAGTGTTGCTTTTAAATACTGCACTTAGATTGTGGATGCGCTCCATTTGTTCTCTGTTACAGAGTAACCCGCTGCATATTTACCAAAGCCTGAGAGTGGACACCTGTGGGCTAAGAAGGAGCAGCAACCCCATTACGTCCCGGACCAAGTAAAATATTTATAATCTGGACTTTATTTTAAGAACTGATGAATTTCTAAGAGACGTATCAGTTAACAGCTGTGTTATTAACCCTTGCACATCCATTGTTTATGTGATTTCTTTTTTGGTGTGCAGGGTATTACTTCCAGTCTAATTGGATAATAAGAAGACTGTGTTTTTATCATCATTATTTTTAAATTTCATGTGGGGCTGTCCATAAGGTTGTATCTGTTAAAATAATTAACATTGAATAAAAATGTTTTTTCATGTTTTCCGGTATTTGAGTTGAAAGGGCTAAACAGTGTGTGTGTATAGATGTGTTTTTATGTATAGAAATGTATGTATATGCATATATAAACATAAATACACAAAGGTGATTGCAATCCTGAGAAATGGAAATAATAGGGTAATAGGGTGCCGTTGAAAACAATGAGACAGATAACTGATGTATCTAGCCAACAACGGGGAAAGGCCAGTGATCGAGGAGTTCTGAGCTGTGGCACCGCTCTGATAGGATATGTTGTCACAATAGGTCTGGTGAGCGGTTGATGACTTAATTATACTTGAAAATCAATGTATATCTGAATGCTCATACTCATTTAAGCCTAGGCAAATTTGAGTAATAATACTCCTCGCTCTGGGAAGATTAAATAGAGAGATACTTTGTCTCTAGTCATACTTTATTTGAAGTGATATTGAATACACAGCATTAGTGTCGCGCTGCTCCACTCTAGCCATTGCTAGGGACGCGGCATGACCTTTCTGCTCAATGCCTAGGGGGGAGTCGGCTCCCCTCTGCGTGCGGTGGTGACACCATCGCCGCACGTTTTCTCCTTCAGAAGACGGTTAGGATCTCCTGTGGCGCGAATCCTTATTTGTATGCTGGACTGTTATATTGTTGCTGACCCTTGCTTGTCTGACCACTCTGCCTGTTTAACCCTTAACTGCTGGATTGATATACTGCTGCTGAACCTCTGCCTGTTTAACTCTTAACTGCTGGATTGATATACTGTTGCCAAACCCTGCCTGCCTGACCATCCTAGTGGTTTACCTCTGGACTGCCTTACTGTTTCCAAACCCTGCCTGCTTGACCATCCTAGTGGTTTACCTCTGGATTGCCTTACTGTTGCCAAACCTTGCCTTCCTGACCATCCTATTGGTTTGCCCCTGAACTGTCTTTCTCTGGTTTCCTGCCTGTTGCCGCCAAGGACTGTCCTGCCTGTGGTGAGTGCCACTTATCTCATCTTGCAAACCTTCTCTGCTCTGGGATATGCCCTATCCTTCCGGCTCGATGCCCGGATAACAAGACTACTGGCCGAGTATCCCACGAGCATCACAATTAGCACTTGATTTGTGGACACACATTCTGTATCGAATACTGGTGAACCCATTGTCAATATATGTTATAATTATCGTACTATTTAAAGGAATAACTGTAGCATCATTCTCAGATTTAAACCCTGTGTCAAGAAAATGATTTAATGTTGTTGTCAAGAAGATAAACTGTTTTTAGACGCATCTTTTTCGTAGGGGGACAGTTGGATAAACTCTGAGTGCTATTTTTTAGGTATAGTGCATTATGCATTTCATTTGTGATCCTAAGCACTTAGATAATTGGGAATAGTCACAAGAAATAGCAATGACACTACTTGAGATCACAAACGTTCCCCTTTATGTATTTATTTGTAATAATGGTTTAAAAGGGAATGGTGCTTGTACTGGTCATAAATTTAACAACGAATCAGTAAAGAACTGATGAAAGAGTACAAGTGTGGCACTCATGAACGTTATGAATTTTTTTTTTTATATTTAAGGAAAGAAGAAATCTAAAACATAACTTTTACTATTATGGTTAAAAACTAAGGGTATGCAAATAACTTTAAAATATGCACTAGCCTACTAACATAGGGCTCTATCAATATATAGACCCTATCACAATGAAAAACCCTGTTGGGGTCTCAAAATTATCTCATAGGTAGACAACTGAAAATAATAATGACCACTGTTGTAATATCCACCAGGTCAGAGTTAGGTGAATTACATGCGTAAATGATACTAGATTCCAAATATATGTAACATTCACATAGGTGGAATGCTGATAATCTATATCTGTGGTTTAATAGGTAATGTGTTCTTACAAAGACCTATACCGTAAAGTTAACCTATACCATAAAGTTAACACAAATTTGTGTAAGGCATTAAGGTTGTTAGGATACTCGATACCTATATCTGGTAGTTTACCGTATTAATAAATTTTTCTGGAAATACCAGAGACCTATACCATTTAGTTTACCATTGATTGCAGCTGCCAGATACTTTTTTTGGAGTGCCCCATAAAGATACTTGGTTAAAGTTATGTATGAAGCATCCGCATGGTAGGTTGCTGGGAGCCTATACGGTAAACTAGGTAGGTTGCTGGGAGCATCAATACAGTAAACCCCTTAATACCTGGTTTACCGTATTGATGCATATTCTGGGAATACCAGAAACCTATACCTTTTAGTGTACTGTTTATTGTAATTTATAAATATATAATGAGGAAGTACTCCACTTTAGATTTTTTGTGCCAAATGTATGGTATTCGCATTAATAGAATATTAAAAAGTCTTTACCTATTAGTAGACCATATTAATATATTCTCTGGAGATACCAGAGACCTGTACCGTTTAGTTTACCGTTAATTGTGGCTTCCAAATATACCTGTACCTATACCTGTTGGTTACCGTATTAATACACAGGTCTGGAAATACCAGATATCTATACCATTTAGTTTACCATTAGTAACAACTTCAGATATGAGCCACTTTCAAATATATCTATACCTATACCTGTGGGTTACCATATTAATACACAGGTCTGGAAATACCAGACATCTATACCATTTAGTTTACCATTAGTAACAACTCCAGATATGAACCACACTCCTCAATTACGTAAACATGGCTATTACTATTAAGTATGCTTGGCTATAAAGGCCTGGGCCAGATTAGCGTTCTGAGACTGGGGTGAGGTAAATCCTCAAAGCGGTCTATATGACATAAACAGGCCCATTTATCAAGCTCCGTACAGAGCTTGAAGGGCCGTGTTGCTGGCAAGTCTTCAGACTCGCCAGAAACACAACTTATGAAGCCGCGGTCACAAAGAATACGATCGGGTTGATTGACACCTCCCTGCTGGCGGCCGATTGGCCGTGAGTCTGCAGGGGGCGGCGTTGCACCAGCAGCTCTTGTGAGCTGCTGGTGTAATGTTAAATGCGGAGAGCGTATTGCTCTCCGCATTTAGCGAGATCTTGCGGACCTGATCCGCAGTGTCGGATCAGGTCCGCAAGCCCTTTGATAAATGGGCCTGCATGTGTCTATCAGTTATCGTGAGTAAATTTGGTAGACATGGCGATTAAAATCATGAAAAAAACACACAAGAAAGGGAGAGGGGGACGCCACTGACGCGTTTTGCCGTAGTGGCTGTATCAAAGGGAAGTCTCACGCTGTCCTTGTGAGGTTTAAATACCCAATGTTGTAAACGGATTGGCAGAATCTATAGGCTTGGCTTATTATGGGACCGGTGATTGGATATATAACGGTGGGTCAATCCTTATAGTGTTCTGATTGGTTGGTTCTACGTTATTCATTCCGTATATACTTAAGATTGATTAAAACCAAATCTTTACTCATTTTCAATTGCTGTGTGTATAATGATTAGTAGAATTACATAACATGCAATCTCTAATGTGCCGTTTTATACTTGTTTGATACTATGTCTGATAGGTTAGTTGTCATGGGTGCAATATCTATGCTTCTTCTTTACTATTGGATCATATGGCTGTCAATCATCACAGTGTTTGTGATTCTCCTTTGCTATTGGATCCTACAACTGTCAAACATCATAATGTATTTGTGATTGGTACATAATATCCATGCAATCTTGCTTTTGAATAAAATATCTCTCTATGCAATATGAAAAGTGTGTAAAATTAGATCAAATATATATCTGCATATTGCTCGTTTTGACTCGGTTTAAAATTACTTGGCATAAGTTTCAGAAATATGTCTTGTATGTGTTTACGAACACGTATTACATATTATGATTGGTCAATGTTACTGTTTGCCATTACAGCCACCAATAAGAAACAATCCATCTGTGAGAATGAATCGAGCACACCTTGAATGTATATTTCGATCCGTAAAATCATTCCTATATATATTGTGCCTTCCAAATAGGAATCATTTCTAACATATACCACATATGTATGATTCTCATTGATACAATCAAAAAAGATTATTCTGGCATAGATCAATACTATGACACATAACCCAATTCACTTTATGTCTATACTTGGCTGAGTCTGTATTATATCATAACTCTTAGTTATGTGGTGTGAAGAACATCTAATTATGAATTATGGAACTTAGTATTTATGATATATGTTCTCATGACTTGTATGAAATTCTCCTTCTTTAAATAAATTAAATATTATGTAAACAGATGAATATGAATTTGTTATGATCATAAAAATATTATGGATTGTTGCACCTGGTATTTTTTTTAAATATATTCTCATAAACCATGAATCACAGCTTTTTTTCTATATTTGCTATCTTTAATGAATTACACGATATGTGGAATAATAAATATTTTATTTTGTGACCATAGGGACTGTATTGAACATAGGACAAGAATAGAGGTTAAACTTGGTTAGGAACCCTAAATCACTAAATGAACAAAGGGGTTTGGACTAGTGTGAGTGCTATCAGCTCAAGTGATTGGGATGTGTACATGTATCTGTATTATAAACAGATAAAAAAAAATAAACGTAAAGTGATAAGAGGAAATTATGTATAAAAGGAAGGGACTGTGTGTCTAAAAATATTTGTTGTAAAACATGGGGGTATTGTACCTATAATCAGATTGAACTACCTTCAGTGTGCTAAATATATATGAAATATAAAACAAGAGTATTGGTTATTTGGTGCTATAGTGCTCAATAAAAAATGTGAACCAAAAATGGTGATAATAAAATATATTGAGTTTAAGTGATAAACAACCTAGTGTTGATAAGAAAGTGTAAGGGTAAGGAGGCAAACCCCCTAAAGGTTAGAGAATAAGATCGCACTTGCAGACTTAAAGTTAAATAGAAATGTATCACCAGTATACACAGGCTATTATCAGCATAGACTGTTTGTATTAGGTGAAATAGAGTTAATCTTATTTAACACTAGAAGGTAGAATATAAGTCTCCTTCTAAGTATTTAGGCAAAACAATGTAAAAAGGAACACCAGTATCTAACTTCAGTCAAGTGGATTGAAATGTGGAAGTCTGTTACGATTAGAGAAGAAGGATAAATCACAGTATATGTTCCCAGAGTGCTTTTATCAGAATCAGTTCAAAACTGGAGCCTCAGAGATATTCTGATAAGACAGAGGCGATTCAGCTATCACACAGTGGTTGCACAGAGGAGTCTCTAAGTTTACCGCAAGTATCCTGGGGACCTGTCAGTTGGAAGGAGCAGCTGGGAATCTGTGACCGCTATAGAGCGGAGCTGCGTGTAGGAGAGGGAGTAACAGAGGAACTGATTGACAGCGGCTTGCGCTGTGGATTTCCGAGGTTCCGATGAAGTGGGAGGAATAGAGGAGGTGATTGACAGCGGGTTGCTGCCTGAAGCTCCGGTGCCGTTTAAACCGCGAGGTTGCAGTGTTGCTGCTAGCTGCTTTCAAGTTTAATTACTAAGCACCTGTTTGCAGTCAGGTGACGACTTAAGAACAGGTAGGAAGTGCAGTTACAAGGAGAGAAAGAAAAGGTGGCCTGGAATCCTTACATACGCCCCCCCTCAAGGAAGCCGATCCTCGGCTTGATGTTTAGGACGGTGCGGGTAGCGTCTGTGGAAGCGGGATATCAGGCGTGGAGCGTCAACATGGGTATAAGGTTCCCAGGTGTCATCATCCGGAGAGTATCCTTTCCATCGAACCAGGTATTGCAATTGCCCATTACATAATCTGGAGTCAAGAAGGTCTTGGACCTCAAAGGTATCCGAGTGTAACGGTGAGGTAGCAGGAGGCAGAATACTAGAGGTAGGGGTTGAATCAGTGGCTGGTTTCAACAGAGAGACATGAAAAGTTGGATGTACAGGTATAGACGATGGGAGGTCCAGGGTGACCGCATTACGGTTCACAACACGAGTAATGAGAAATGGACCGATAAACAAACCAGAGAGTTTCTTACAAGGAACTGGTATTTTGATATGTTTCGTGGAAAGCCAAACCCTGTCCCCAACTGCATAGGTAGGAGCAGGTCGGCGGTGTAAATCGTAGTATTTCTTCTGTGAGGATTGGGCATTCAGGATATTCTGTTTTAGGAAGTGGAAATTCTCTGCGATGGTTTGTAAGAGGTCATCAACTATCGGAGAGTTGACTGTTTGAGTCTCCTCTAATCTGAAGTTGGGATGGAAAGAATAGTTGGCAAAGAAAGGCGATAGGTTAGTCGAACTGTTGGTAGAATTGTTATAAGCAAACTCAGCCATGTATAGATAGCGAGCCCAGTCAGTTTGCTGATAGGAACAGTAACAGCGCAAATACTGTTCCAGCCATTGGTTTAGCCTCTCGGTCTGACCGTTGCTCTGTGGGTGAAAAGCGGTACTCAGACGATGGTCAATTTGTAGATGTTGAGCAAGATGTTTCCAAAACTTCGAGGTAAATTGGGTACCTCTGTCCGTTATTATGACAGTTGGAAGACCATGATATCTGACGACTGAATTCAGGAACAGTTGTGCTGTTTCATAGGAGGTAGGTAGTTTATGATAGGGAATAAATATCGCCATTTTAGTTAGGATATCCGTGACAACCAGAATGGTGTTAAAACCAGTGCTCAATGGTAGTTCAACTAAGAAGTCCATGCCTATGTGAAGCCATGGCCTGTTGGGTATTTTGCTCGGCATAAGGGCATCGTAGGGTTTGTTCCTATCTTTTTTAGAAGTGATACAGATGGTACAGTCTTCTATGTAAGCCTTTACTGTGGAAATCATGTTTGGCCACCAATAAGATCTGTCGAGCAATTTTTTAGTTTTGTTTATGCCAGGATGTCCTAATAGGGGAGGATTATGATGTTGTCGAATAACATCCATCCGCAGGACTTTTGGTACATATATTTGCCTTCCATGGAAGTACAATTTGTTCCGGTAGGTAACTTGATTGTACGGAATTTCGGTGTCAGAGAGTAGGGATTGTTGTATTTGTGAGACAAAAGTAGGTAAAAGACATAGGAATCTATCAGCCGGTATGATCGAGGTAGGTTCTTGTGTATCTAATGGCCTTGGATCTCTCCTGGAGAGGGCATCAGCTTTACCATTCCTAGTGCCCGGTCTGTAGATTATTTGAAAATTGAATCTGCTGAAGTATAGGCTCCAACGGACTTGTCTACCTGAGAGCGTTTTGTTTCTTTGCAGAAATTCAAGGTTGCGGTGATCAGTATAGATCAGAATGGGTAGGGTTGTGCCCTCTAAAAGGTGTCTCCAGTTCTCAAAAGCTCTTTTGATAGCTAATAGCTCTTTGTCCCCGATTGAGTAGTTCATTTCTGCTGGAGAAAGTAACTTTGAGTAAAATGCTACAGGATGGAGTAGTTGTTTAAAATCTTTCCGTTGTGATAATACTGCACCAATAGCATAGTCTGAGGAATCGACTTCTAGAGTGAACTGCAAAGAAGTGTCTGGAAACTGTAAAATCGGAGCAGAAGTAAAGGAGTCTTTGAGTGAATGGAATGCCTGTGTGGCAGCATCATTCCAAATGAAAGGAACCGAAACACTTGTAAGTGCGGTAAGAGGTTTAACTTTATGTGAGAAGTTCTTAATAAACTTTCTATAGTAATTGCTGAATCCAAGGAAACGTTGTAAATCCTTCCTGTTGGTAGGTTGTGGCCAGGATCTCACGGAGTCAACTTTGTTTTCTTGCATCTTGATGCCCTTAGGTCCAATGGTGTAACCGAGAAATTCAATCTCTGAGGTATGGAAGACACATTTCTCCAATTTAGCATAAAGCCGATGTACTTGGAGACGGGAGAGAATCCAGCTCACATGTTTTATATGTTCATCTATATTATTGGAGTAGATGAGTATGTCATCCAGGTACACTATGACGCAAACATCAAGTAAGTCATGGAAGATGTCATTCACGAAGTACTGGAACGTTGCAGGCGCGTTAGTGAGACCAAATGGCATAACCAGATATTCAAATAGACCGTAGCGAGTACGGAAAGCAGTTAACCACTCGTCGCCCTCCCTGATTCTGACAAGGTTGTAAGCCCCTCTTAGGTCGAGTTTCGTGAATATTGTAGCATGTTGCAATCTCTCAATCAATTCAGGGATGAGTGGCAACGGATATCGGTTCTTGATGGTAATCTTGTTTAGTTCCCTAAAGTCGATAATAGGGCGTAAAGATTGATCCTTATTTCTCACGAAGAAAAACCCAGAGGCAGCAGAAGATACTGAGGGTCGAATAAAACCCTTCTTTAAATTATCATTGAGATATGTTTTCAGGTGGACAAGTTCCGGTTGTGACAATGGATAGAGACGACCAAATGGTGGAGATGAGCCCGGTTTTAGATCGATAGGGCAGTCATAAGGGCGATGTGGGGGAAGTGTCTCCGCTTCCTTCTTGCTGAACACATCAGAAAACTTCAAGTAGACTTCGGGAATTTGAGGAGTTTCAGATAAGAGAAGTAAAGAACCATGTTGGAAACAGGTCTGCTTGCAATATGGTGAATCAAAGTGCACTTGTAAAGAACTCCAGGTGATGTGTGGTTCATGTAACTGAAGCCAACGTATCCCTAGGACAATAGGGAAGAGAGGTGATGTGATAACATCAAAAGTGATGTATTCTTGATGTAAGCCAATCGTAGTGACGAGAATAGGAATGGTATGATGTGTGATAGGACCAGATGAAATATCAGAACCATCAACAACTTTAATAGAAACAGGAGACAATTTTTTGCAGAGTGGTATTTTATTTTTCAATACAATGGAATCATCAATATAATTTTCTTGTGCTCCAGTGTCAATTATTGCCTCTATCTTCATATGCCGGTTGTCCCACTGTAAAGAGAGAGGTAAAAGACAGTGAACCGGAGAATCACGCAAAATCAGTGAGGTCAAGCAAGAATGTGACTTACTGTTTTTGTTCTTGTGTAGTGAAGTACAGTCACGGATTGAGTGGGAGGGAGAACCACAGTACATACATAAGCCTCGGGACTTCCTCCTAAATCTTTCCTCCGAAGATAGTGGGCCTCTGAAGACACCTATATCCATAGGTTCAGCTTTCTACTTTGTAGAATGAACAGGACCATGGGTCAACATGGCAGGTCTTCTAGGGTTAGGTTCAGCATATTGGCGTTCAGATTTTCTTTCTCTGAGACGACGGTCAAGCTGCATAGAAAGTCTGATAAGACCTTCCAAGGTATCTGGAAGCTCAGTGCGAGCTAATTCATCTTTGACTTGCTCAGCCAGGCCTAGGCGAAATTGATTTTTTAATACAACGGTGTTCCATTGACTATCGGTTGCATATTGTTTGAAGTCAGTGATATAAGATTCCACTGGCCGGTTACCTTGTTTTAGCTTTCGGAGTTTTGTCTCAGCTGTGAGCTGTACGTTCGAGTCGGAGTACAGCTCATCCATAACAGCAAGAAATGATTGCAGAGAGGAGAGAATTGAACTGTTAGTTTCAAAGAGGGTATCAGCCCATATACGGGGTTCCCCTCGCAGATAGGAGATCATAGTCAGAACCTTCACTCTATCATTTGGATAGGTGACAGGTTTTAGAGTAAAAGTCAAAAGGCAAGCATTTCTATATTGCCGATATAAAGCTCTATCCCCATTGAAAGGTTCTGGAGAGGAAATAAAAGGTTCAATTGAAGATTCTGATGTATGGGTCTTTGAAGCTGTGATATCCTGAACAGCTTTCTTTAGCTTGTCATTTTCAGCCTTTAACTCTCTCATACCCTCAGTGAGCTCATCCACCCTGTTGGAAAGGTTGTATACGATATTTGGTAAGTCTGCTGGATCCATAGTGGCTTAGTAATTCTGTAAGGGTAAGGAGGCGAACCCCCTAAAGGTTAGAGAATAAGATCGCACTTGCAGACTTAAAGTTAAATAGAAATGTATCACCAGTATACACAGGCTATTATCAGTATAGACTGTTTGTATTAGGTGAAATAGAGTTAATCTTATTTAACACTAGAAGGTAGAATATAAGTCTCCTTCTAAGTATTTAGGCAAAACAATGTAAAAAGGAACACCAGTATCTAACTTCAGTCAAGTGGATTGAAATGTGGAAGTCCGTTACGATTAGAGAAGAAGGATAAATCACAGTATATGTTCCCAGAGTGCTTTTATCAGAATCAGTTCAAAACTGGAGCCTCAGAGATATTCTGATAAGACAGAGGCGATTCAGCTATCACACAGTGGTTGCACAGAGGAGTCTCTAAGTTTACCGCAAGTATCCTGGGGACCTGTCAGTTGGAAGGAGCAGCTGGGAATCTGTGACCGCTATAGAGCGGAGCTGCGTGTAGGAGAGGGAGTAACAGAGGAACTGATTGACAGCGGCTTGCGCTGTGGATTTCCGAGGTTCCGATGAAGTGGGAGGAATAGAGGAGGAGATTGACAGCAGGTTGCTGCCTGAAGCTCTGGTGCCGTTTAAACCGCTGCTCAGGGTGCTTAGCGTGTATCAGCAAGTCCGTGTAAGTGATCTTGATGTAAGACAACAGACTTGAAATAACTGATATAGTAGAGGCTCAAAGCAAGATGTGTATTTAGGTTTGGGGAGAGTTGCGGTTAACTCTTAATGAGAGAAAAAGTAGCTTGATGGAAACAAAGTTTAGATCCTTTAGTGAAAAGGTACTTATTCCGGTTTTGTAATCCAGTTTAGAATGATGAAAAACACAGTTAGAGAAAGGTGTTATTTGTAATCCAAACATAGGCTTAAAGGTAATCAGAGGAGCGAGGTTGCAGTGTTGCTGCTAGCTGCTTTCAAGTTTAATTACTAAGCACCTGTTTGCAGTCAGGTGACAACTTAAGAACAGGTAGGAAGTGCAGTTACAAGGAGAGAAAGAAAAGGTGGCCTGGAATCCTTACAGAAAGGAAAAGTGAACCAGAACAATAATTAAGGTATTGAGTCCTAACTCCGAGTTTATATTTAAGATTTTCCCTATTAGTTATTTTATTTAATTTAATTGACTTATCAAGTTGATTTGATTACTCTTACAGGAGTATTGAAATAACTGTATATAGAATGTTTATTTAGGTAGATACATAGTAGTTATTGTTTTCATTTAATCCATTTGGATTGACGGAATTTAGTAGGTAAATCCATTTGCACTCTGATTGTAATAGTGCATTTTCCAAATCCCTGCCTCTAATACCCAATGAAACTTTCTCTAAGCCAAAATATGGCAGGGCCTCTGTATTAGATCTATATTTGTGGAAAAAGTGGCTACTTGAGTGATTTTTTCACCTTAATGCAGATCTGATTCTGCATTTCTTATATTACTCATGAGTTCACCCACTCTTTTCTTTAGTGGTCGTGTGGTCATACCAACATAGTACAGTTTACAACTACATTGTAGTGCATATATAATGCCAGTTGTATTGCACGTAATGTGTTGTCTTATTTTTTGTATTTTACCAAATCTGTCTATGATCTGGTTTGTTTGAATAGCATGAGAGCAATAAATACAATTTCGGCATGGGTAATTCCCTGTGTTAGGTTCTGTCTCTACCTGTCTCTGACAGTTACACCCACTCCTCCTTATTGGCTGAGTCTCTTTTAAAACACCTGCTCACAAATCAATCATTGCTTAGCATTGAAGATTGGTTACCAAACCTTTGGATTACAAAGCCAGCACCCTGCCTTGTTGAAAGGCTTATTAACTTTCTATTTGTTTTCCTGCCTAGGAATTGCTTCAATTTGTGGACTTATCAACTCAGTTTCACCTTCTCACGGAGTCTCCGCTCTCACATAAAAACCAAGCATCTGTGGGGTAATCCTAGCTATTTAACACAATACGAACTGTTTACCTGTTACTTCTCTCTCAATAGAGCCTGTGAGTACTTACATTCAGGATTCTACCTGCCGCTGCAATTCCGCAGCTCCTATGTACTACGATTCTACACACAGCTGCCTGTCAGTAAAAATTCAGTGACTCCGCTCAAGCGTGACGTCACATCCTCTTCTCTCCTCACGGACGCTCCTCCAGCTCGGCAAGACCGGAGCTGCACTATCAGTCTCACCCGCTTCAAGTCTCAGTCAGGTATTTGTAATACTTCTATACATAACGCTCACTGTTGTCATAAGCCTCTTCACTGAACTATATGTGTTTACTATAATTGAATATTGCATGAACTCTTTTCCAACTACCTGCAACTTAACCATACTAGTAACAGGTCACTATAAGAAGCAAGCTTCCTGTTGTCAAGAATTGTTCTGTGCTTATACTCTCCAGCCATTATTTATGCAAACCTTAACTTCAGTTATATATTGAGAGTTTTCTCTCCATTACCTACTCTGAGTAAAATCACCTGTCTAAGGGAATTCCTTTCTCCCATAAGGATTCCTATTGCTGGGTGAGACATTTCAATATTACAATCTTGGTACTGCAGTTGTGTTCCACTCTCAAAATCCTCAGTTCCTTATATAATACTAAGCCCTTAATATGGAACCAGCAGACCTCCGCCAGATTGTCTATAATTTAACTCAGAAGGTAGATCAGTTAGCTCAGGGCTTACATGATCTTCAAATTGAAAATGCTGCTTTAAAGAATATAATAAAAGACTCAATAGCTATTAAAGCAAATCTACCTGAAACTGTAATAGAACCGCAAATATCTCTACCAGATCTCTTCTCTGGCAATCGCAAAGTTTACAGGCAATTCAAAAATGCTTGTTGCCTGCTCTTTACTATGAAACCTAGGACTTACCCCACAGAAAGAGTGAAAGTCCTGACTACCATCTCATTCCTCCGGGGTGACCCCCGAAGTTGGGCTGACAAGTTCCTTGAGACACAGGATCCAATATTAGCCTCTCTGGAAGATTTTTTCACTGCCATGGATGAGATGTTCCAGGATACGGATGTCCAGCTCACAGCTGAAACTTCCCTGAGGAATCTCAGACAAGGAAAAAGGCCCGTAGAGGAATATGTGACTGACTTTAAACAGTTCGCCACAGATTCCCTCTGGACTCCTGTTGCTCTCCGAAACCAATTCCGGTTGGGTCTATCCGAGCAATTGAAAGATGAGTTTGCACGTATCGAATTACCACAGACCCTGGAACTCTTCATGAAAATGGCAATACAGATCGATCAACGACTAAGGGAGAGGAAGGCAGAGAAATACGCCACTGACTCCAAACCAAAGGTCACATATGTTAATAACACCTCTCCTTCAAAACCTCAGGTAGAACCTATGGACATCGGGTTCCTCAGAGGTCCTCTCACACTTCAGGAAAAAACACGCAGAAGGCTTGGCAACCTCTGTATGTATTGTGCCAGTCCCTCGCACAACGTTCAGGATTGCTCACTCCTGTCAAAAAACAAGAAAAGTAAGTCCTATTACTTATTCTCCTCTATCCAACATCAAGTACAACCTACTTATTGCACTTTATCTCTCTCCCTACAGCTGGAGCGAAACCAAGTGATGATTGATGATGCCATTGTTGACTCTGGCGCCTCAGGAAATTACATGGACCGAGTTTTTTGTGAAAAGAACAAAATTCCTCTGGTCCTAAAGAAATCTCCTATACCCATCAAAGTTGTAGATGGTTCACTTATGTTTTCTGGTCCAATCACACATGAGACTGTTCCTTTACTCATTAATATTTCAGGTCACATCGAATTCATTTGCTTTGATGTACTACCCTCACCCCATTTTTCTTTGATTTTAGGGTTGAAATGGTTGCAATTACATAACCCTACTATTAATTGGGTTCCTTTTCAAATAAAATTTAACTCCGGTTATTGCTCAAAAACATGTTTCCCAGCCTCCTTCCTTCTACATTCTTCCTGTCACATTGAAAATTTACCTGAACATTATACTGATTTTAGTGATGTATTCAGTAAGACTGAGGCCGAGAATCTACCTCCTCACAGGGCCTACGATTGCCCTATAGATCTACAGCCTGGTGCTCGGATTCCTGTTGGTCACCTCTATCCTCTGAGCAACCCTGAATTAGCGTTCCTTAAGGATTACTTAGAAGAAAACCTTCAAAAGGGGTTTATCCGACCCTCCACCTCCCCTGCAGGGGCAGGATTCTTCTTCGTACGTAATAAAGATTCATCTCTCAGACCAATTATTGACTATCGTGAACTAAATAAATGTACAATCAAAAACCGGTATCCCTTGCCTCTTATCCCCGAGATGATTGAGAGGCTTTCAGAAGCAACCATTTTCACCAAGCTTGATTTAAGAGGGGCGTATAATTTAGTCAGGATAAAAGAGGGCCATGAGTGGCTGACGGCGTTCAGGACCAGGTATGGTCTCTATGAATACCTGGTGATGCCGTTCGGCCTATGCAACGCCCCCGCTACCTTCCAATTCTTCATCAATGATGTGTTCCGAGACTTACTCGATGTATGCTTAGTAATTTATCTTGATGATATACTAATTTACTCACGAACTCCTCAGGATCATGTAAAACACGTCCGTCAAGTTTTATCAAGACTCAGAGCTCATAAACTTTATGCTAAATTAGAAAAATGCCAATTCCATACAAATCAAGTATCCTTCCTTGGATATGACATCTCTCCCTCCGGTATCAAGATGCAGAATGAAAAGGTAGTAGCTGTTGTTGATTGGCCTCAGCCCAAGACCCGAAAAGAATTACAGCGTTTCCTGGGTTTTTCCAATTATTACCGAAAATTTATCAAGAATTTCTCTAAGATCGTAAAACCTCTGACAGTCCTTACCGGTACTTTAACTCCCTTCTCGTACCTAAAGTATAAGTTCACTTCAGCTCCAATATTACAATTCCCTAATCCTGACCTTCAATACACTCTCGAGGTAGACTCCTCAGACTTCGCCATTGGAGCTGTTCTCTCTCAACAAAAAACCCTATCTGATCCATTACATCCTATTTCCTTCTTTTCCAAGGCTATGAGTCCAGCTGAGAGAAACTATGCTATAGGTGACAAAGAGTTGCTCGCCATTCGACGCTCGCTAGAACATTGGAGACACCTTCTGGAAGGTACAGCATTACCTATTAACATTTTCACTGATCACAAAAACCTGCAATATCTACATTCCAACAAGACTCTCTCCGCTAGACAGGTACGCTGGAGTCTTTATTTTGATCGGTTCAACTTTAACATTATCTACAGACCTGCCCACAAGAATGCCAAGGCTGATGCCTTATCTCGCCTTCCAGAAAAACCAAATGACCTCCCTATCAGGAAGGAGATCGTACCCCCTCATTGCTTCGTTGGACTTACCTCTACCTTACTTACAGATCTAAAAAATTACTGTAAAGAACAACCAAGACCACCTCTACCAAACCTAGATAAGACTTCTGGAATGTATTATCATGGCACAAAGATCTTTGTACCCCCAGAGTTGAGATCTCGCCTCATAAAGACTTCTCATGACTCACCGCTTGCTGGTCATTCCGGACTCCATCGCACTCTGGATCTATTAGCTCGTACCTTCTGGTGGCCAGACATGAAATCTACTGTACTTAACTACATTAATACTTGTAGGACTTGTGTCACCTGCAAACCTGAATGGAAACCACCATTTGGTCTACTAATGCCATTACCAGTCCCCTCTAAACCCTGGCATCACATTTCGATGGATTTCATAGTTGACCTTCCTCCTTCGAATAATCAAAATACGATTCTCGTAGTCATAGATCTTTTTACAAAAATGGCCCACTTTGTGCCTTTCCACAAACTACCTACTTCTTCAGAAACAGCATCTCTTTTTATTGATCACATTATCAAGCTACATGGTATTCCACCTATCCTGACGACCGACAGAGGCACCCAATTCACCTCAAAATTTTGGACTAAACTCTGCGAATTAACTCAGATTGACCATCGTTATACTACTGCCTTCCACCCTCAAACTAATGGTCAAGCAGAAAGATTAAACCAATGGCTTGAGCATTATTTGAGATGTTATTGTTCTTACCACCAGAATGACTGGGTCAAGTTCCTCTCCATGGCTGAGTTTGCTTATAATAATTCTATCAACTCTTCCATCAAGATGACACCATTTTTTGCAAACTATGCTTATCACCCAGATTTCACCTTCTCATCTCTTGGTTCTCCAGACTGTCCAACACTGGATGAACTGCACGCATCTCTCCAAAACAACTTTGATTTATTACGACGAAACATTCTCGATGCACAAGCTAAGCAGAAACATTTCTATGATCTAAGAAGAAGAAAAGCACCTAAATATACTGTTGGTGATTTAGTATGGCTATCCACCAAGAATCTTAAATTACAGATCCCCTCTAAAAAGATGGCTAGCCTTTACATTGGTCCTTTCCCTATTCTGAAAATTGTGAATGAAAATGCTGTTAAACTTCTACTCCCGAACACTCTTCGGATACATCCTACCTTCCATGTCTCCTTACTAAAACCCTATGTCCGAACATGCAACGATCAAGTTTTACTACCTCCAGTGGCTACTCCTTTATCGGATGATGAATACGAGGTTGACTCAATTGTTGACTCCAGATATGCCAAGGGGGTTTTACAATATCTTCTCAGGTGGAAGAATTACTCAAGTGATGAAGATTCTTGGGAGCCGTTCTCTAACCTTAATTCTCCTCGTCTCTTCCACAGGCACCATCCTGATCGCCCTGGACCTGTCACTGTGGAACAGTGTCCTTAAGGTGGGAGTACTGTTAGGTTCTGTCTCTACCTGTCTCTGACAGTTACACCCACTCCTCCTTATTGGCTGAGTCTCTTTTAAAACACCTGCTCACAAATCAATCATTGCTTAGTATTGAAGATTGGTTACCAAACCTTTGGATTACAAAGCCAGCACCCTGCCTTGTTGAAAGGCTTATTAACTTTCTATTTGTTTTCCTGCCTAGGAATTGCTTCAATTTGTGGACTTATCAACTCAGTTTCACCTTCTCACGGAGTCTCCGCTCTCACATAAAAACCAAGCATCTGTGGGGTAATCCTAGCTATTTAACACAATACGAACTGTTTACCTGTTACTTCTCTCTCAATAGAGCCTGTGAGTACTTACATTCAGGATTCTACCTGCCGCTGCAATTCCGCAGCTCCTATGTACTACGATTCTACACACAGCTGCCTGTCAGTAAAAATTCAGTGACTCCGCTCAAGCGTGACGTCACATCCTCTTCTCTCCTCACGGACGCTCCTCCAGCTCGGCAAGACCGGAGCTGCACTATCAGTCTCACCCGCTTCAAGTCTCAGTCAGGTACTTGTAATACTTCTATGCATAACGCTCACTGTTGTCATAAGCCTCTTCACTGAACTATATGTGTTTACTATAATTGAATATTGCATGAACTCTTTTCCAACTACCTGCAACTTAACCATACTAGTAACAGGTCACTATAAGAAGCAAGCTTCCTGTTGTCAAGAATTGTTCTGTGCTTATACTCTCCAGCCATTATTTATGCAAACCTTAACTTCAGTTATATATTGAGAGTTTTCTCTCCATTACCTACTCTGAGTAAAATCACCTGTCTAAGGGAATTCCTTTCTCCCATAAGGATTCCTATTGCTGGGTGAGACATTTCAATATTACAATCTTGGTACTGCAGTTGTGTTCCACTCTCAAAATCCTCAGTTCCTTATACCCTGGGTAGGTGATTTTTGGTTTCTTTTTAATGAAATGGCTTTGGACTAGTCTATCTTTAAGATTTCTTGACCTTCTGTAGTAATTGGGAATAGTGCAATATGGACTTCTTATGGTAATTTATAATACAGTATATGTCTAATCTGGCATGCAATAAAGTTCATTGCGCTCGGGCGAACGTGTTTACTCTCAACTTGTAATATGTGTCTAGGTTAATGCGCCCACAATTTTCTGATATTGCTCGCATGCAAATGTTAGCGCGCCATTTGTAATCTAGCCCTAAAAGGGGCATAAAACAATACTATGGAATTATCTAATTAACCATGAACTGTTATCCTACAAGGATAATGAAACTGTTAAATCATTCATTATTTGTCTAGCATCTCTTTGCTATATACTTATCTCTGCTTTCATTAAAAAGCTACTCCCTCTATTTTGACTGAGCGTGAGTGATTTAACCCTTAGTCCAATGCAACGTATTTATACATTGTGCAGTACTTTGCTTATCATACTGCACAATGTATATATACATTGAAGCTGCAGGAAGCTCCAGCAGTCTCAGCTGTTAAGTTACAGCTGAGGGCTGGAGTTCCTGAGCTCATGGCATGTGCCCGCATATGGAACTGGAGCATGATCGGTGCTCCAGTTCCATATTAAGGCAGATGCCAGATCTTCACAGACGGTGACACTATGTGTGTCACCGTCTGTGATTATCATGTGCTGGTGCTGGCGGTAGGATTGGGAGGGAAACAGGGAGGCGGGTGGGCGGTCCAGCAGTGGAGGGGGGAGGGAGGGGGAGTGAGTAGGATGGCCCTACACTACAGAAAAAAAAAATAAAGGGAGGGATGGGGAGCTACGCTACAGGAAAAAGGTGGGGTGGGGGCAACAATCCTTGGAGGGTGGGAACACTACACTACAGAAAGAAAATAAAAAATATTTTTTTATTTAGGCATTTTAAAGTTGCTGGCAGACAGCTGGCAGTACCTAAGATGATGGACACCAGTTAGGGGGAGAGGGTTAGAGATCTGTTTGGGAGGGATCCGGGAGGTTGGATGGTAAGGGGGGATCCTACACTGCAGAAACTAAAAATATATTATTTTTAAAAAAAATTGCATTATAACGTAATATTGGCAGACTGTTTGCCAGTACCTAAGATGGTGGTGACCAGTGAGGGGTGAGGGAGGGAAGATAGCTGTTTGGGAGGGATTAAATAGGGATCAGGAGGTGGGAGGTGTCGGTGGGAGGGTAATCTCTACACTAAAGCTAAAATAAATATTACTAGCTACCTGATTAACCCCTTCACTGCCAGAAATAATAGAAGTGTGGTGTGCAGCTGCAATTAGCAGCATTTTAATTACCAAACAGCAATGGCAAAGCCAAGTATGTCTGCTATTTCTGAACAAAGAGGATCCCAATACAATCATTTGTGCCATGATTACACAACCGGTATGAAAATAATTTCAGTGAGAAACCCAAAATTTGTGAAAAAGTTTTTTTTATTTTATCTCATTTGGCTGTGAAATGGTGACATGAAATATACCAAAATGGGCCTAGATCAATACCTTAAGTAGTCTACTTAAAAATATATATATAGTTTTGACAGGTAAAAAAAAAATAAGGCTCAATTACTGATTAAATTAAGTGACAGCAAAAATGCCAAAAAAAAGTCTGGTATGTTGGGAAAGTTCTTCTCTGAAAGTCCCGGTAGTGAAGGGGTTAAAGGGACAAGAAACACACATTTTTCTTTCATAATTCAGGTAGAACACACAATTTTAAACATCTTTTCAATTTTTTTCTATTTTAAAAGGTTCTTAGTTTTCATGGTATCCTATTGAAAAGCAGGACGATAAACTCATGAGCGTGCATGTGTGCATTGCTAATTGGCAGCAGTTTTGCAAGGATGCTGTAAATTTGCAAGAGTACTAGATGGCAGCACTTTTTCCTGCCATGTAGCTCTCCAGACATGTGTACGCTACCTATCTAGATATCTCTTCAACAAAGAATAACATGGGAACAAATAGATAATAGAAGTAAATTGGAAACGTTTTGGTTTTAATTTTATGCTCTGTCTGGTTTCACTCAGTCAAAATAGAGAGAGTGGATTCAACTATTTAATGGAAGCAGAGATTACTATAATGCAAAAGGATGCTAGTCAAATAATGAGGGATTAAACAGTTTAATTATCCTCGTGGGAAAACAGATCAGGGTAGATGAGATAATATATTCTATTAGAGCACAAGGCAAATAAGGCAGACGACAATCTACTGAATACATAATACTAATAGTAGTTTAATTTAATAATAGAGAACAGTTGATTTCCCCAAATTCACAAAGTCATCAAATGATTAAGAAAAGTATTGTTAAAGGGACAGTCTAGTATAAATTAAACTTTCATTTTTCAGATAGGACTTTTAATTTTAATCAACTTTACAATTTACTTTTATTATCAAATTTGCTTTTTTCTCTTGGTATTCTTAGTTTAAACTAAACCTAGGTTGGCTCATATGCTAATTTCTAAGCCCTTGAGGGCTGCCTCTTATCACATGCTTTTTAAATCTCTTTTTAAAAAGTACACGTGGGCCATATAGATAACACTGTGTTCAGGCACAGGGGGTTATTTAAGATTTAGCACAAAACAATGCTAAATGCAAGACAATATATAATTAACAGTCACAGTAATGTGATCAGGGGGCTGTCAGAAGATGCTTAGATACAAGGTAATGACAGGGTTAAAAAGTGTATTAATATAACTGTGTTGGTTATGCAAAACTGGGGAATGGGTAATAAAGGGATTATCTATCTTTTAAAACAATAACAATTCTATGGTAGACTGTCCCTTTAACTGTCACCGGTTTTAACTAAATATAGGAAACATAATAGTAGAAATATAAATAGTAAATTATCATGCAAACGGGTGAACACAATGCAACATTATGTTTATGCACATGCTGAGTAATTAACTAATGACGTTTGTGCACCTATTTTCACATAATTTTATCATTTACATCACTGGTAATATTTTGGATCTATAATGTTTATTTTTATTTACATTTTAAAGGGACTTTAATACTTCTTGCTTTGTGTACAAATTGTCATTTGTTCTATTCTCTGTAGAGAAGCCAAAAACCAAAATCTGTAACTTGGATTTTTACAATGCTGCAAATTTGAAATATTTCAATTTCATCTACAATTTAGAGCAGTTTTTTTATTTCTCTTCTTTGTTTTGCAGCTACAAGGATTTGTTTGCTATTGTTTACATTATACCCCAAACCCTCATTTCTGTGATCCTATGATTAGAGCCTCCATTTTCCTGTTGGTCTAGATCACTGGTTTTCAAACCTCAGGCTTCCCTAACAGGCCAGCTTTTCAGAATTACCTTGGGTGAGAGAAGGTAAAATAACACTCAACTAGATTATGAGTTTTAAGCGTTAAAAAAACTCACCTAGATTATTTAAGCGTTAAAACTGGAACGCAGCCATTACGAGTCTTGTTGGTATAGCTGTACCGCAAGCCTTTTAGACTGTAATGCAACGTCAGTCCCACGCTCAAAAAAATGATGTTTTTTCATGGGGTTCCCAAAGTGCTGCCATTAGAAGTTTTGCGGTGATGCTAAAAAGCTTGCGTTATACCCTATAACAACAAGATACATACCGCCATCTGAGACCAGTAGTTAAGAGTTTTACGCAACAAAACTGTTACATAAAACTCATAACTAAACTGTTACAAAGTACACTAACACCCATAAACTAACTATTAACCCCTAAACCGAGGCCTTCCACATCGCAAACACTAAATTAAACTTATTAACCCCTAATCTGCTGCTCCTAACATCACCTCCACTGATACAATTTATTACCCCTATTCCACCGCTCCCGACATTGTCGCCACTATTCTAAAGTTATTAACCCCTATTCCCCTGCATCCCAACATTCCCCACGCTATAATAAATATATTAACCTCTATTCCGCCGCTCTACAACATCACTGCCACTAAATAAAATTATTAACCCCTAAACCTCTGGCTTCCCACATCACTACCACTAAATAAACCTATTAACCTCTAAACCGCCAGCCCCCCACATTGCCAAAAGCTAAATTAAACTATTAGCCCCTAAACCTAACAACCCCCTAACTTTAAATTAAAATTACAAGATCCCTATCTTAAAATAAATAAAAACTTACCTGTGAAATAAAAAAAAAAAAATAAGTTTAAAATATAAATTAAACATTACTATTAGACTAAAATTAAAACAACTATCAATTCAATTTTTTTTTTTTAAACTAACACTACTAAAAAAATTAAATCTACAGTTACAAAAAATAAAAAATACTAAATTACAAAAAATAACAAACGAAATGATCCAAAATATAAACAATTACACCTAATCTAATAGCCCTATAGAAATAAAAAACCCTAGCCTACAATAAAGTACCAATAGCCCTTAAAAGGACATTTTGTAGGGCATTGCCCTAAAGAAATCAGCTCTTTTCACCATAAAAAAATACAAAGACCCCCCAACAGTAAAATCCACCACCCAACCAACCCTCCAAAATAAAAAACTTAACTCTAAAAAAACCTAATCTGCCCATTGCCCTGAAAAGGGCATTTGTATAGGCTTTGCCCTTAAAAGGGCATTCAGCTCTTTTCCTTAAAAGGGCATTCAGCTCTTTTAAGACAAGCCCATACCCTAATCTAAAAAAAAAAAACACCAAAAAAAAACCTTAAAAAAACCTAACACTAACAACCCCTCTTTAGGTACTCACAGTTGCTGAAGTCCGGCTTGAACGCTCTTCATCCCAGCGGCTCCATCTTCATTCAGGCGGCTCCATCTTCATCCATCGAGGCACCGGCATCTTCTTCATCGCTGCGGAGGAGGAGCGGTCGATGCGTGGAGGCGGAGGTCCAGGCGAAGGTCCAAAGCTGAGGTCAAGGCGGAGGTCCATCGATCCGACGTGGAGGTCCTCTTCATGCGATCATCTGCCGTACACTGAGGATTCAAATGCAAGGTACCCCTTTTATACTGCGGGTACAATTGCATTACTATTGGCTGAAAAATGTAAATCAGCCAATAGGAATAAGAGCTGCTAAAATCCTATTGGCTGTTCAAATCAAATCATTCCTATTGGCTGATTCAGCAAAAGAGCTGAATGCAATGGGTAGATCAGGTTTAACTTTATTTTTATTTTGTGGCTTTGGGGGGTGGGGGTTTGTATACTGTTAGGGGGTGTTTGTTTTTCTTTTGTAGCAAAAGAGCTGATTTATTTAGGGCAATGCCCTACAAAAGGCCCTTTTAAGGGCCCTTGGTAGTTTATTACAAAAGGCCCTTTTAAGGGCCCTTGGTAGTTTATTATAGATAATGTTTTTTTTATTTTGGGGTGTTTTTTTTTTAACAGAGTATTACAATAGGAATATTTTTTATTGTTTGGGATAATTTCGTTTGCTATTTTTTGTAATGGTAGTTTTTTTATTTTTTTGTAATTTTAGTGTTTTTTATTTTTTGTAATGTTAGTTGTTTTTTGTAATGTTAGGTTTTAGTTAAAGGCGGCTTCGGTTTTACTTTCATTTCACAGGTAAGTTTGTATTTATTTTAACTAGGTAGTTAGTCTACTTAGTTAAAATAAATACAAATTTACCTGTCAAATAAAAACCTAACGGCTAGATTAGGAGTTTTGCGTTATGAGCGGCTCGCTGCTAACTTGCAAGTTATTTCCACCACTCACCTCCCTATAGCGCTGCTATTACAGGTTTGCAAAAACCCGGCGTTAGCAGGCAATATGGAATCGTTGAGCTCCATTGAGCTCCATACCGCACCCAAATACCAGTGCTGCTTTGAGCTGGTTTTACGTGCTCATGCACGATTTCCCCATAGACATCTATGAGGAGAGCCAGCTAAAAAAAAGCCTAACACCTGCAATAAAGAAGCGTAAAGCAGCCCCATTGATTCCTATGGGGAAAGAAAATTTATGTTTACACCTAGCACCCTAACATAAACCCCAAGTCTAAACACCCCTAATCTACCGCACCCGGCATCAACGCCACCTACCTACACTTATTAACCCCTAATCTGCCGCCCCGACATCGCTGCCACCTACCTACACTTATTAACTCCTAATCTGCCGCCCTTAACATCTGTCAGGGTTTTTTCCCTGTTGTTTGCCATGTGCTGCTGGCAGCCATTTTACTCACCTCTCTTCCTGACTATGGTGCATTGTGGGGGATGCTGCTCATTTCCTACATTTCCTTTTATGGCTAGACTGGTGTGCATCATCCATGTGAGACAGGATGCAGTCTCAGAATTGTGATGTCATCACTTATTATTTAAACGGCCTCTGTTCAGTATGCTATTGAGTTCCGTACGCTTGCAGCAGAGGTAGGTTGGAACAATGAAGCCCTTGCTGCCGCCTTCTTTCATGGGCTCTCTGATGCGATTAAAGACAAAGTTGCTGCCAGAGATTTACCAGAGGATCTCGAGGCATTGGTGTCTTTTTTGATCCTAATTGACATCAGACTCAGAGAGAGGCCCTCTTTCAAGGAGCGCTTGCGGAAGCCTCCTGTTTCGTTGTCTCCTACGTGTTCGTTCCCACCCATGCCTCCCTCTCCTCCCATGCCTTCTGTCTGGTCCCGAGTCACCAGGTACTGCTGAGCCAATGCAGTTGGGATTCACACGTTTCTCCGCGGCAGAGAGGGCCTTAAGGAAGAGGGAGGGGCTCTGCCTCTATTGTGGGTTACAGGGTCACCTTTTGAAGTCTTGTCCTACACGGCCGGGAAACGCTCACACCTAAGGTCCTGTCGGGGGCAGACCTTGGGTGTTTTATCCTCGTCCCCGGAACCACTTAAGGAGAAACCTTTTGTCACAGTTGTCCTTTCCTGGGTGGACTCCTCCATAGTCACTCAGGCTCTTGTTGACTCCGGTGCTGCGGGCTATTTCATTGACAGTGCTTTTGTATCAAAGCACTCCATTCCTGTTTTGCCTCGGTCCGTTCTGCTTGCTATTGAGGCCATTGATGGCAGGCCCCTTCAGCCCGCACTCGTTACTCACGAAACTGCTCCATTGTCCATGGCTGTTGGCGCTCTCCATTTTGGAGTCAGTTCCAGGTGATAAACTCTCCGCATTTTCAGGTTGTTCTGGGTTATCCCTGGCTCCAAAAGCACAATCCCAGTCTCGACTGGCGCAGGTCCGATATTTTGTTGTGGTCCCGCAATGTATTTCCACTTGTCTTCGGAAACCAGTTAAAGTCTTGTGCACTTCTTTGGTATCTCAATTGCCAGAGGAGTACCGAGAGTTCCTAGACGTGTTTGACAAGGTGCGTGCCGGTACGTTGCTTCCTCACTGGTCTTGCGATTGTGCCATAGACCTGCAACCTGGAGCCATCCCTCCTTGGGGCTGGGTGTACCCTCTGTCTGTTGCAGAGAATTGTGCTATGGAGGAGTATGTTGCCGATGCTCTGTCGTGGGGAATCATCCGCAAATCCTGCTCTCCTGCAGGGGCTGGCTTCTTCTTTGTGAAGAAAAAGACCATGTATCGATTATAGGGGTCTTACTCGTCTTACCATTAAGAATGCTTACCCTATTCCGCTCATTACGGAACTCTTTGACTGCCTCAAGGGAGCTACGGTCTTTACTAAACTTGATTTGAGAGGAGCGTACAATCTCGTTAGGATTAAGGAGGGTCACGAATGGAAAACAGCATTTAACACCAGGAGCGGGCATTATGAGTATCTTGTAATGCCCTTTGGCCTATGTAATGCTCCTGCTGTTTTTCAGGAATTTATTAATGATGTCCTACGAGATATGTTGCACAAGTGTGTTGTGGTGTACTTAGACGACATCCTCATACACTCACCCACACTTGAGGCTCATCAATCTGATGTTACAAAGGTTCTTCAGAGACTACGTGAGAACGGCCTGTTTTGTAAACTCGAGAAATGTGAGTTCCATCAGACTCAAGTAACCTTCCTAGATTATGTTATCTCCATTGCAGGGTTCTCCATGGATCCTGACAAGTCATCTGCAGTTCTGCAGTGGCCTCGCTCAGTTGGTCTTCGGTCTATTCAACGTCTCCTACCTGCCTGGTAGTAAGAATGTTAGGGCTGATGCCCTCTCTCAACAATTTTCACCTCTGTCCAAGGAGGAGTCTGTACCTACTCCTGTTATACCTCCTGACCATATTTTGGCTACCATACGTACTAAATTGATTTCTCCCTTGAGGGAGGAGATCCTGGCTGCACAAACCAATGCACCTCTTGAGAAACCAAGTGGTAAGTGTTTTGTTCCTGAGAATCTTCAAACTAAACTTTTACACACTTACCACTATCCTAAAGCCACAGGTCACCCAGGCAAGAACCAAATGATTTGGTCTGTCACTCGACAATTCTGGTGGCCATGTCTTCGTTCTGATATTGCTGGGTATGTTGCCTCCTGCTCAGTTTGTGCACAGAATAAGACTCCTCGACGTCTTCCTGTGGGTCTTCTTCAACCTATTGCTAATGGTGAGCATCCTTGGACACATCTTTCCATAAACTTCATTGTCGAGCTCCCTGTTTCCAATGGCAATACTGTTATCCTTATGGTGGTTGACCATTTTTCTAAAATGTCACATTGCATTCCCTTGATGAAGCTGCCTACCGCTCAGGAGCTTGCTTCGATTTTTGCCCGGGAGGTCTTCCGTTTACATGGGTTACCCAAGGAGATAGTGTCGGACCGGGGTAGCCAGTTTGTCTCCAGATTTTGGCGTTCCTTTTCTGCTCAAATGGGGATTCAGCTTTCCTTCTCCTCGGCATATCACCCTCAATCCAATGGGGCTGCGGAACAGTCTAATCAAGCTCTGGAACAGTTCCTCCGTTGCTATGTCTCAGATCACCACAATAATTGGTCTGAACTGTTACCTTGGGCAGAGTTTGCTCGTAATAGTGCTATTAATGCTTCCTCCAAGTTATCCCCGTTCATGGCGAATTATGGGTTTCAACCATCCTTGTTGCCCGATTCATTCATGTCTCAGGGTATTCTGGCTTTGGAGGAGCATCTCCGGCAACTCCGTTCCCTGTGGGTGCAGATTCAGGATTACCTTCATCGTTCTATGCAGCGCCAAAAGTTCCAGGCTGATCGTAGGCATCTGCCCGCACCTTCCTACCAGGTTGGTGAGAGAGTTTGGCTGTCAACTTGAACCTTTGTGTGCCTTCCAATAAATTGGCTTCCCGTTATGTTGGTCCTTTTTGAATACTCCGACGGGTTAATCCTGTGGCCTACGCTCTTGACCTTCCTCCTGCTATGCGCATCTCCAATGTTTTTCATGTCTCCCTCTTGAAACCATTGGTTTGTAATTGGTTTACCACTGTGTTGCCTCGTCCCCGTCCTATCTTTGATGACAACCATGAGGAGTATGAGGTCAGCAGCATTATTGACTCTCATATGTCCAGGGGCCATGTACAGTATTTGGTTCACTGGAGGGGCTACGGTCCGGAGGAGCGTTCTTGGGTTCCCTCCTCTGATGTTCATGTTCCTGCCCTCCTCCGTGCCTTCCATGCCCGTTTCCCCAATAAGCCTTTTGTCCTCCCGCGGGGGAGGGGTCGTTGAGGGGAGGATACTGTCAGGGTTTTTTCCCTGTTGTTTGCCATTTTACTCACCTCTCTTCCTGACTATGGTGCATTGTGGGGGATGCTGCTCATTTCCTACACTTCCTTTTATGGCCAGACTGGTGTGCATCATCCATGTGAGACAGGATACAGTCTCAGAATTGTGATGTCGTCACTTATTATTTAAAGGGCCTCTGTTCAGTATGCTTTGCCTTTGCGTTGTCTCAGTCTGATTCCTGGCTCCCTGACAACATCGCCGCCTCCTACATTACACTTATTAACCCCTAATCTGCCGCCCCCAATGTCGTTGCTACCTATCTACACTTATTAACGTCTAATCTGCCACCCACAACGTCGCCGCCACTATACTAAAGTTATTAACCACTAAACCTAACCCTAATTCTAACCCTAACACCCACTAACTTTAATATATTTAAAATAAATCTAAATAAAAATTACTATCATTAACTAAATAATTCCTATTTAAAACTAAATACTTACTTATAAAATAAACCCTAAGCTTGCTACAATATAACTAATCTAAGCTATTTTAGGTTTTATTTTTATTTCACAGGCAAGTTTGTATTTATTTTAACTACGTAGACTAGTTACTAAATAGTTATTAACTATTTACTAGCTACTTAGTTACAATAAATACAAATTTAAATAAAACCTAACCTGTCTTACACTAACACCTAACCTTACACTACAATTAAATAAATTACATTAATTAAATACAATTAACTAAATTACAAACAAACACTAAATTACACAAAATAAAAAAGAAATGACCAAATATTTAAACTAATTACACCTAATCTAATAGCCCTATCAAAATAAAAAAGTCCCCCCAAAATAAAAAAAAAACCTAGCCTAAACTAAACTGCCAATAGTCCTTAAAAGGGCCTTTTGCGGGGCATTGCCCCAAAGAAATCAGCTCTTTTACCTGTAAAATAAAAAACAAACAACCACCCAACAGTAAAACCCACCACCCACACAACCAAACCCCCCAAATAAAATCCTATCTAAAAAACCTAAGCTCCCCATTGCCCTGAAAAGGGTTTTATTTTTAGCTTAGGGTTTGGGCTGAAAAGGAGCTAAATGCCCTTTTAAGGGCAATGCCCATCCAAACGCCCTTTTCAGGGCAATGGGGAGCTTAGGTTTTTTTTTAGATAGGATTTTATTTGGGGGGTTTGGTTGTGTGGGTGGTGGGTTTTACTGTTGGGGGTTGTTTGTATATTTTTTTACAGGTAAAAAAGCTGATTTCTTAGGGGCAATGCCCCGCAAAAGGCCCTTTTAAGGGCTATTGGTAGTTTAGTTTAGGCTGAGGTTTTTTTATTGGGGGGGGCTTTTATATTTTGATAGGGCTATTAGACTAGGTGTAATTATTTTAAATCTCTTGTAATTTGTTTTTTATTTTGATAGGGCTATTAGAATAGGTATAATTAGTTTAAATATTTGATAATTTCTTTTTTATTTTGTGTGATTTAGTGTTTGTTTTTTTTGTAATTTAGTTAATTGTATTTAATTAATGTAATTTATTTAATTGTAGTGTAAGGTTACGTGTTAGTGTAAGATAGGCTAGGTTTTATTTTACAGGTAAATTTGTATTTATTTTAACTATTTAGCTAGTAAATAGTTAATAACTATTTAATAACTATTCTACCTAGTTAAAATAAATACAAACTTGCCTGTGAAATAAAAATAAAACATAAGCTAGATACAATGTAACTATTAGTTATATTGTAGCTATCTTAGATTTTATTTTACAGGTAAGTATTTATTTAGTTTTAAATAGGAATAACATTCGGCTAGATTACAAGTTTTGTTGGTAAAAACTTGCGGGGCTAACGTTCCTTTTTTTCCAGCGCTTACTTTAAACAACGCTGGTATTTCAAGTTTTCTGAATGGCTGCGTTAGCCTCAGAAAAGTGAGCGTTGAGCAAAATTTAGCTCCACTTCTACCTGTAATACCAGCGTTGATTACGGTAGCGGTAAGCTGGCAAAACGTGCTCGTGCACGATTTTCACATAGGATACATTGGGGCTGAGGTGGCTGAAAAAAAACCTAACACCTGCAAAAAAGCAGCGTTCAGCTCTTAACGCAGCCCCATTGTTTCCTATGGGGAAACACTTTCTAAGTCTACACCTAACACCATAACATGAACCCGAGTCTAAACACCCCTAACCTTACACTTATTAACCTCTAATCTGCCGCCCCCAACATCGTAGCCACCGGCATTATACTTTTAACCCCTAATCTGCCGCTCCGGACACCGCCGCAACCTACATTATCCCTATGAACCCCTAATCTGCTGCCCCTAACATCGCCGACCCCTACATTATATTTATTAACTCCTAATCTGCCCCCACCAACGTCGTCGCCACCTACCTACAATTATTAACCCCTAATCTGCCGACCGGACATCGCCGCCACTATAATAAATGTATTAACCCCTAAACCGCTGCACTCCCGCCTCGCAAACACTATAATACATTTTATTAACCCCTAATCTGCCCTCCCTAACATCGCCGCCACCTACCTACAATTATTAACCCCTAATCTGCCACCCCCAACGCCGCCGCTACTATAATAAAGTTATTAACCACTAAACCTAAGTCTAACCCTAACCCTAACACCCCCCTAACTTAAATCTATTTTTAATAAATCTAAATAAAATTACTATAATTAAATAAATTAATCCTATTTAAAACTAAATACTTACCTATAAAATAAACCATAAGATAGCTACAATATAACTAATAATTACATTGTAGCTATTTAAGGATTTATATTTATTTTACAGGCAACTTTGTATTTATTTTAACTAGGTACAATAGCTATTAAATAGTTAAGAACTATTTAATAGCTACCTATTTAAAATAATTACAAAATTACCTGTAAAGTAAATCCTAACCTAAGTTACAAATACACCTAACACTACACTATCAATAAATTAATTAAATAAATTATCTACAATTATCTAACATAAAATACAATTAAATAAGCTAAACTATATTACAAAAAAAACACACTAAATTACAAAAAATAAAAAAAATTACAATAATTTTAATCTAATTACACCTAATCTAAGCCCCCTAATAAAATAAAAAAGCCCCCCAAAATAATAAAATTCCTTATCCTAAACTAAATTACAAAGTAATCAGCTCTTTTACCAGCCCTTAAAAGGGCTTTTTGCGGGGCATTGCCCCAAAGTAATCAGCTCTTTTACCTGTAACAAAAATAAATACAATACCCCCCCAACATTACAACCCACCACCCACACACCCCTACTCTAAAACCCACCTGATCCCCCCTTAAATAAACCTAACACTACCCCATTGAAGATCACCCTAACTTGAGCCGTCTTCAGCCAGCCGGGCACCGATTGGGCAGAAGAGGGCATCCGGACCGGCACAAGTCTTCATCAGATCCGGCCAGAAGTCTTCATCTGATCGGGGCAGAAGAGGTCCTCCATCCAGCAGAAGTCTTCATCCAAGCGGCATCTTCTATCTTCAATCAATAGGAGCGGAGCGGCTCCATCTTCTATCCAGCCGACGCGGAGCCATCCTCTTCTTCCGATGTCCTAACGAAGAATGACGGTTCCTTTAAATGAAGTCATCCAAGATGGCATCCCTCGAATTCCGATTGGCTGATAAGATTCTATCAGCCAATCGGAATTAAGGTAGGAAAAATCTGAATGGTTGAATTAATCAGCCAATCGGATTGAAGTTCAATCCGATTGGCTGATTGGATCAGCCAATAGAATTGACCTCGCATTCTAGTGGCTCATCCAATCAGCCAATAGGATTGAACTTCAATCCGATTGGCTCATTAAATCAACCAATCGGATTTTTCCTACCTTAATTCAGATTGGCTGATAGAATCCTATCAGCCAATTGGAATTCGAGGGACGCCATCTTGGATGACGTAATTTAAAGGAAACTTCATTCATCGTTAGTCGTTGGAAAGAAGAGGATACTCCGCGTTGGATGTCTTGAAGATGGACCCGGTCCGCGCCGGATGGATGAAGCTAGAAGATGCCACTTGAATGAAGACTTCTGCTGGATGGAGGACCTCTTCTGCCCTGATCGGATGAAGACTTCTGCCGGTCCAGATGTCCTCTTCTGCCCCATCAGATGAACACTTCTGGACGGATCGGATAACCACTTGTGCCCGGCTGGGTGAACATGGCTCAAGGTAGGGTGATCTTCAATGGGGTAGTGTTAGGTTTTTTTAAGGGGGGATCGGGTGGGTTTTAGAGTAGGGGTGTGTGGGTGGTGGGTTGTAATGTTGGGGGGTATTGTATTTGTTTTTTTTACAGGTAAAAGAGCTGATTACTTTGGGGCAATGCCCCGCAAAAAGCCCATTTAAGGGCTGGTAAAAGAGCTGATTACTTTGTAATTTAGTTTAGGATAGGGAATTTTATTTATTTTGGGGGGCTTTTTTATTTTATTAGGGGGCTTAGATTAGGTGTAATTAGTTTAAAATTCTTGTAATATTTTTTATTTTTTGTAATTTAGTGTTTGTTTTTTGTAATATAGTTTAGTTTATTTAATTGTATTTTATGTTAGATAATTGTAGTTAATTTATTTAATTAATTTATTGATAGTGTAGTGTTAGGTGTATTTGTAATTTAGGATTTATTTTACAGGTAATTTTGTAATTTTTTTAACTAGGTAGCTATTAAATAGTTATTAACTATTTAATAGCTATTGTACCTAGTTAAAATAAATACAAAGTTGCCTGTAAAATAAATATAAATTCTAAAATAGCTACCATGTAGCTATTAGTTATATTGTAGCTATATTAGGGTTTATTTTATAGGTAAGTATTTATTTTTAAATAGGATTAATTTATTTAATTTTAGAAATTTTATTTAGATTTATTAAAAATAGATTTAACTTAGGGGGGTGTTAGGATTAGGGTTAGACTTAGGTTTAGGGGTTACTAAATTTATTATAGTAGCGGCGACATTGGGGGCGGGAGATTAAGGGTTAATAATTGTAGGTAGGTGGCAGCGACGTTGGGGGGGCAGATTAGGGGTTAATACAATTTATTATAGTGTTTGCGAAGCGGGAGTGCGGCGGTTTAGGGGTTAATAAATTTATTATAGTGGCGGCGATGTCCGGTCGGAAGATTAGGGGTTAATAAGTGTAGGTAGGTGGCGGTGATGTTGGGGGGGCAGATTAGGGGTTAATAAATATAATGTAGGTGTCGGCGATGTTAGGGGCCGCAGATTAGGGGTTCATAGGTATAATGTAGGTGGCGGCGATGTCCGGTCGGCAGATTAGGGGTTAAATAATTTTATTATAGTGTTTGCGATGTGGGGGGGGCCTCGGTTTAGGGGTTAATAGGTAGTTTATGGTTGTTAGTGTACTTTTTTAGCACTGTAGTTAAGAGATTTATGTTCCGGCGTTAGCCCATAAAACTCTTAAGTACTGACTTTTATATTCTGTAGGAGTCTTGGAGGTAGAGGCTGTACCGCTCACTTTCTCCAAGACTTGTAATACCAGCGTTAGGCAAATCCCATTAAAAAGATAGGATACGCAATTGACGTAAGGAGATTTGCGTTAGCCAAAAGTCGCGGAAGAAAAGTGAGCGGTACACCTGTACCTGCCATACTCGTAATACCAGCGGGTGTTAAAAAGCAGCGTTAGGACACCTTAACGCTGCTTTTTAAAGCTAATGCAGAACTCGTAATCTAGGCGTTAGGTAGTAATTGTAATTTTTATTTGGAATAATTTAAATTATGCTAAAGGTAGTGGGTGTTAGGGTTAGACTTAGGTGGCTAGATTACGAGTTGTGCGTTAGGGTAAAAAAGCAGCGTTAACAGGTCCTAACACTGCTTTTTTACACCCGCTGCTATTATGAGTCTTGAAGGTTTAGGGTCCCCGCACACTTTTTTGGCCTTACCGCAAAACGACTTACGTAAACTTCGTAAGGTCTTTTTTCTATGGGACTTCCATAGCGCCGGTATTACGAGTCTGTCCTGGGAGGCCAAAAAGTGAGCGGTACACCCTACCCAGTCAAGATTCCTAACGCATTTTAAAGTCAGTAGTTATGAGTTTTACACTACAACGCTGTAGCATAAAACTCATAACTAAAGTGCTAAAAAATACACTAACACCCATGAACTACCTATTAACCCCTAAACCAAGGCCCTCCTGCATCACAAACACTATAATAAAATTATTAACCCCTAATCTGCTGATCCGGACACCGCCGCCACTTACATTATATTTATGAACCCCTAATCTGCTGCCCCCAACATCGCCGACACCTACATTATATTTATTAACCCCTAATCTGCTGCCCCCAATGTCGCTGCAACCTACCTACACTTATTAACCCCGAATTTGCCGCCCCCAACGTCGACACCACTATAATAAACATATTAACCCCTAAACCTAAGTCTAACCCTAACCCTAACCCCCCCAACTTAAATTTAATTACAATAAATCTAAATAAAAAATACTATCGGGGGGCGTGTCTAGCCGGCACCATGAACAGTCGCACTTCTTATCGGCTCTACATCTACTATAAGATCCTGTATTAAATTGTGCTAGTAATCTATAAAACTAAAGGCTCTTAGCACATATACTTGATACCTGGTGCCCACAGGAACTGTTAGATACCAGTATAACCTTATTCCAGCACTGATAAATCAGATTGACATAAAGAGAGGCTCCGGCCTACAATTGCTATCTCAACTAAAGCCCCCAAAGACGGTAGGTTTCTGCAGGTTCGCTACGCTACTGATGCAAGATGGAGCATGCAGATGTTTTCTCTTTACTAATAGAGCTTGGAAACAAGCTCAACAGAGGATTTGATGATCTTGTCGCCATTGTCAGGGGAGTTCCCGCACAAGAAAACATTGGATGCCTTACTAACGAAGACCCGGAACCTATGAGAATGTCTGTGATCATATCTCCTGTTCAGCAGAGTTTACCACCACGAGGAGTAAGATATGAAGGAATCCCGGACTGTGCTGCGAGAGATCAAAGGGAGTCTGATACTGTATATGATTTAACTAGCAGGTCACTCTCAAACACTGGAAACACGCAGCAGTATTTACCAATCTACACTAACATGCCAAACTTCAAGCCATCTTTATCTATCATACGCATGCAGCCTATACTACGTTTTGATGGTCAGCAAGCAGGTGATCGTCTGTCTAGGGCTCCTGACCGGGTGAGTGCGGCCGGCTCCCTGGGTAGGAACTCTGAGCTTTTTTGCATCCAGTTTGCGAGACATGTACTTTTTACAGAAACCCACTTACTTGAGAGATCTCAACTCCAGCGCCCTCAAGGATACATATTTGTCACGCTAGTCCACAACATGCTGGAGCAATCCTGTCTACGGGAAGGAGTAGGCTGACATATAAAGACTCTCCAATTACAATAAGTTGGACTATACAGCAACCAAGTTTAAGGCAATGTTTATTATGTCTCTATATATTAGTTAGGTTTGACATATGCAAACAGTTTACAAAATTAGTTTTAATTTTTCTCCGGATACATGCTTAATTCTAAGTAAGATTTCTTTCCGGTATCACTAAAATCATTTACTAACAGCTGTATACACGGCTGCAGATATTAATTGTTGTGTGAGCTTGACAATGATGACTTATGTTAGGTAATACTTTGTTATTTGATTTATTATCGTCTATCTCTCCATTTCCTATGCCTCCATATCTATATGTAAAGTTACCCTAAATTACCCTCACATTTTATGGCGCATATACTCTAGCTTTTGTGACCAGGGGTTGATTTGGGGCATATTATGTATATCTGTATTATGTGTTAAAATGCTCCATCATCATAACTGCATAATTTTTGTATAACTACTACTGCTAATTCATATTTAACTTAGGTGACCTACACTGCTTACTCTATTTGATATCTTTCAGAGTGTTGCAGGTTTTATAGAATGTTCACTACTATATGCACAGTCGCATCACAGCATTATAAATATGTCACACTTTATGCAGTATTAGATAAAGTGACCCTCTTCTTTTCTATATGTCAAATAATTCTTCCTAAAAAAGGCATACTCCTGGGTTGAGCTATTTTTGTCCCCTCTCTAATAGACATATAGTAGGTCATCCCTACTAGAGCTTGCTCCACTATACCTAAACCCTACCCTCATTATGCTCTGAACAGCTATTATCTGTTGATATATCCCTTATCCCCAGCTATACTGAAGTTTTACTATCTTAGGGTTGCCTTGCCTAGCCTCTACCTCTGTATGAACAGATAGTTACTTGCTGAAATAGATTGGCACCTGGGGGTTTATGTATATACAGATATATGTGTATGTGTGCCCCCTACACGCTAATCCACTGTACCCTATGTCTCCCTCAGCCGGCGGGGGAGATGGGGGATTGATGTAGATGATATACAGGGTGATTGATCATTTCTTTCTGTACATTATGCAGCCAATATATTTTAATTATGGTACTTATCTCATCTCAGCTTAAGCTAGTGTAAGAGGGACTTATGATATTGTAGGATAGATGTTTGAATTAATCCTATACTACTCTAGAGTTGCTATTTTAGTATGTAGGTTCAGCTTATATAGAGCAATAATTAAAATACGGCCCAACTAGTATATGGATACAGTGTGTGTAGGATAGTGTGATGTATATAGTTATACCTAATATCCTTTCAGAGAAAAGGTGGTAAATGCCCTGCACCGCCTATACCTGTACTATCTCCCCCCCCCCCCCCCCCCCTCAGGTTAATGTGAATTTCTGGGGGGTAAATACTATTATGCGGTATTAATCCGCACTTTTTTCTATTTATGTTTATAAATCATGCCATTAAGTGGTTATGTATCATTATAATTTCCTCTAGCGACATAAGCTATTAGTGATAGGTCCATGAGTGGCCTATAGACTAGACTAGGGGGAAAAAGGTACCACTCACTTGGATTCTTTATTCTACATATGTCAGATGAAAGTATCCTACCAAAGGACAGAATGCTTCACTAAAGAGGTACTATAATAACATTAAGTAAAAAAAATAAAATAAGGTATCAAAGCAAATCTTATCATGTATATATCCAGGGCATGCTAGTAATGCGCTGGGATATATTCGCTCTCAGAGAGTTTATCATGATTTATTACTGTTGTCTGTTATACCCATCTTGCAATAACTTGTCTTGTTGTTTATATGTGACTATTGTTATTCTAAATACCTTAATAAAAATCTGATTAAAAAAAAAATACTATCATTACCTAAATAATTCCTATTTAAAACTAAAGACTTACCTATAAAATAAACCCTAAGCTAGCTACAATATAATTAATAGTTACATTGTAGCTAGCTTAGGATTTATTTTTATTTTACAGGCAAGTTTTTCTTTATTTTAGTTGAAATACTTTTTATTGAGTATAAATCACAATGAAAGAAAAGTAAGAAACATTTCCAAAAGTCAACACATGATAATTCACCCCTGCATTGGTTAACCTAAATTAGCAAACTTTTTGTGATCTTGTAAAGTCTCATATGCAGCGATGAAGAAAAATTAAGGAACATTTCCAAAAGCTATAACATGATATTCCACCCCTACATAGGTCAATAAATATAAACAGTCTCTTTGTGATCCTGGAAAGTCCTATATGCAGAGTAGAATCCTGTTGGTTCATCTGATTAAAACTCATTTTACAATTCTTTTTTATAAAACACCCATCACATTTTCCAAGAAAAACCTCTTATAAGTATTGAATAACTGGATAAAAAAAGAAAAAAGGAAAAAATCCAAAAAACAATAATAAACAATATAGATCGCTGTGTTCCCAAACCCCTAATCCACATTTATACGGTATCTCAATTACCTCTTTCCCTTTAATTTCCTAGATATTTTTGGAGTCCTAAACCTAGTTATTGTCATAATTAGCCCCCTCCATTATCCAATAAAACCATATCTTGCCAAAAGCGTCCATGGTATTCTGCAAATGAGCCGCAGTCTCATACATTGCAAATATATGCTTAATTTTGAGAATGATCTCTGACCACTCTGGGGCACCTGTCTTCCAATATTTAGCGATGGAGGTAGTGAATATAATACAATAGTGAATATAATCCTAAGAAATTTATTGATATGTGGATTGTAAGTCTTGTTTCTAACATGCAACAGAGCCTGAGGGGCTGTAACCCTTACCTGGTCTCCCAACAATCCTGACAGAAGATCTGACACCCTATCCCATATCGCTCTAACCCTGGGACAATCCCACCACATATGCATGTAAGTTCCCTTGACTTTGCACCCCCTATAACAGGCATTTGAACTTCCTACAGCAGAGTGTGCTGCCCTTTCCGGTGTCAGATACCATCTGGTGTCAGATACCATTTAATTCTGTGTTCCCTCAAATCTGCACTAAATAATCCTCTACTAGCCTCATTTGCTAATGATTCCCATTCCTCCTCCGAGATGTCTAGCCCTAGATCAGTCTCCCACCTGCTAATAATCGATGATTTGCTCTTGATTTTGGATGACTGGATAGCTAGGTACATGCTGGATATTGCTTGTTTGGGCCTAATCCCTGCGCTACACTGCTTCTCAAGTGTTGTGGCCTGGCTTTTAGTTCCCTTTTGAGTGTAAGTACGGACAGCAGATAGCATCTGTAAGTACAGGAACCAATGCAATGTAAGCGGATGTATCTTCTCCTGCAACTGGGCAAATGTGAGTGGGGATCCCCTATGTAGGAAGTCAGCCACTCTATACAGGCCCTTGTTTTCCCACTTGTCAAGGAGAATACAACTATCCTTCGGTAAGATATATTTTAACGGACGTATGCCAGCGTGTTCTGGGATCAATCTGTCCACAACTGTTGATCTATTCCATTGCTGGTGTGCTAGCATAAGAGCTTGTGGTTTGTATCCCCCCTCAGTCATACCTAGGTCTTTCCTCCATAGGATATCCTCTGGGGAAATGAGTCCTCCCATTGAAGCTTCTAAGGTGGGCCACACTATATCACTGTTCCGCCTTCCTAGAATTGAGTTCTGCGCCAGTCTGGAGGCTTGGTAATAGTCCCATAAATTAGGGAACCCCACTCTCCCTAACTGTCTGTGTCGTGTGAGAATTTGGCAGGGAATCCTAGCATGTCTATTACGTCGTAAATAAGAAAGGAATGTAGTCTGCAAGGTATCTAAGTCTTTTTTATGAACTCTAATCGGCAGCGTCCTGAAGAGATACAACAATCTAGGTAATAGGGTCATCTTAATCGCAGAGAGTTTCCCATACCACGAAAAGTTATATTGTTGCCATTTGGAAATCTCTTTTTTCATATTTTTAAAAAGTGCTATATAATTAATTTGGTATAGTTTATCATAGTCCAGCGTCAATTTAACTCCCAAATATTGTATATGGTCTTTCGCCCACCTGAAGTCAAAGTTGGTCTCAATAAGTTTAACCGTATGGCTAAGAATATTTATGGGAAGGGCCTCACACTTGTCAGTGTTGATCTTGTATCCCGAGATAATAGAAAACTTGTTTAAAATGTTATATACTACAGGTAGGGATGTCAGTGGTTTGGTCAGAGTTAGTAAGACGTCGTCTGCAAATAACGTTATTTTATAAGATTGCCCTCCCACCTCTAAACCCTTAATGTCTGATTATTTGCGGATATATTCAGCCAGTGGTTCCATACATAATGCAAAAAGCAAGGGAGACAATGGGCACCCCTGCCTGGTGCCATTTAATATATTAAAAGTGTGTGATTGGTGACCAATCGCTCTAACAAATGCAGTGGGGGAAGAGTACAGCGTTTTAATTGCAGACACAAAAGGGCCATCGAATCCCACCTCTCTCAATACTGTCAACATATATTTCCAGTCCACTCTGTCGAATGCCTTCTCCGCATCCAGCGATAGGAGCAGAGAAGGCACTCCATGAACCCCAAGATAATCTAACACCGACACCATCCTTCTAATGTTGTCTGGGGCCTCCCTATCCTTAATAAAACCCACTTGGTCGGGATGTATAATAGTAGGAAGAATCTGTTTTAATCTGTTTGCCAATATCTTTGTTACAATTTTAATGTCCTGGTTTATGAGGGAAATCGGTCTATAGCTTGGATTTTTCCCCGATTTTGGGATAACCACTATTTTGGCTTGGAGTAAATCTTTGGGTAACGGCCTACCTTCTAGAATATGGTTTGCAAATTTAGTGAGATGTGGGACAAGGGTGGCCGCAAACAATTTATAATACTCCCCCGGCAGTCCATCTGGACCTGGCGCTTTCCCAGGTTTAAGGTCCTTAATAGCCTGGGAAACTTCTTTAGTGGTAACATTGGCATTTAACTGGAGTCTGAAATTTTCCTTAAGTTTGCTTTGGTTAGAAAGTCCGTGAGTAAATCATTAGTAGATGGAGTGTGGCTAACTTTTTTCCCGTCATAGAGCTCTCCATAATATGAAGCAAAGGCGTCAACAATCTCTTGAGGGTGAGATGTTTCCACCCCGTCTGCCCTGCGTAGCACAGGAATGGATGTAGCCATATAGTTATCTCTAATCTTTTTAGCTAGGAATTTGTCAGGTTTGTTGGCATACAAGAAATAGTGTGTTTTCATTCTATGGACGTATTTTACCGATTGGTCCTTGAGAATCATATTAAGTTGTTGTCTTTTTTGTTGTATCTGCTTCAAAATGGATGTTGCTAGTGTCAATTTATGAAGCTTCTCTAATGTCTCGATATCTTTTGTGAGGGAGTTAATTGTAGAATTTCTTTTTTTTATAAGTATCGATTTCTCTTTTATTAATATACCTCTAAGCACTGTCTTATGTGCTGCCCATACCGACACTGGACTTACAGTTGTCCCCAGGTTAATATTCCAATATTCTCCCATAGCTTGTAATGTGCTGGCTTTTGTTTGCGTGTCTTTGAGGCATGTTGGGTCATATGTCCAAGTCTTAGTCCCGTCTCTGTCTTTTACACTTTTAAGTAGTATCTGTGTGATCAAGTGGTCTGACCAAGTGCAAGTGTGAATGTTAGCTGACACTAATAAAGGGCATAGAATCTGGCTGATCAGAATGTAGTCTAACTTGGAATAACTATTGTGGGCCGCTGAGAAATAGGTGGTGTCGGTTGTGGCACCATATAGGTATTTCCATGTATCCGTGAGAGTGTGTGGGGAAAGGAGGTTTAAAACTGTATTAGCCATTGTCCTCAACCGGGTTTGTTTTTTGGTCAAATGTACATTTGTCCTGTATTTAAGTGCCTGTAGGTCAATGTTAAAATCTCCGGCTAAGATTATCCGCATTTGTGACCAGTCTGTTAGTAGATGTGTGATTTCCCTAAAGAATGCGTCCTGTCTGTCATTTGGGGCATAGACATTACAAAATAACACATCCCCTCCCTGCATCTGACCCCGCACCATCAAGTATCTACCCTCCTTGTTTGTGATTGTTTTAGTATGTTTAAAATGTAGTGAGGAATGTAGTAATATTGAAACACCTCTTTTTTCATGTCTAATGTAGAGTGGTAGGTCTGCTGAAAGTTCCTGTACCAATATTTAGGTATGTGTGGTTTAGTGAGGTGAGTTTCTTGCAAGAAGATCACATTTGCCTGTAGTTTTCTGTAGTGATCAAATGCAGTGCGCCTTTTACAATCTGAATTCAACCCTCTCACATTATGTGAGACTAAATTAAGTGTTGGGAGAGCCATGTACATATAAATAATAACCCTGTAGGTGCTCCACACCTGACCTCTGCAATCGGTGTATGCATATATAAAGATCTTGGCAATATAGAAACACAGACCTAAAGGCAAAACCTAGGTTATTCATAGGACTAAATAAGACAGCAAAGGGTAGGGTGTTGTTCCCACAGCAACCAATTCTAACACTATGATGAATAAAGAATAAGTAAAACATATATACATATGAAACTGCCCTGCGAATCCAGGCATCTAAATGCACAGGCATGTAATTGAATTCCATGTAAATAAATGCAGTACATCTAAATAAAACATGTAAAGCAGCATATTGATATCAATGATACCAACAAGTTTAAATCAATGTGAAGACCAGACCCCAGCCTTTAATGGGCTTCATGGTCTCTTGTAATTTTTCACACAATATTACCCAGAATGGACATTCATGTCTTGAATTTTTTCTTGTTTGAAACTCTGGTCCATCTGGATTTCCGTGCAGACGCTTGTGGGCTCCGGGAACCAAGATGTGATTGAGGAGAAGAATCCTGTTGCATCTCCAGTGGTTCGATGTTCAAATAACTGCAGATCTCCGGGATATCTTTGTCAGACTTGAGAGTGAACAGCCAGATGTGTAGGGCGAAGGGGTACCCCCATCTGTAAAGGATTTTCTGTTTCCTCAACAAAGATGTGAGTGGCCACAGGGCATACCTCCGCTGGAGAGTGCGTATGCACAAATCTTGGAAGAACTGGATAATGTTTCCTTTGTACTTAAAGGTTTGATGTTTTCTGGAGGCTGACATGATGGTTTCTCTATCTGTAAATCTCAACATCCGAACTATGACATCTCTAGGTGGGAGGCTTTCTTTTGGCTTAGGCTTCATGGCCCTGTGGGCTCTTTCTATCGGGAAATCTGAATCCCCCTCATCCCCAGTGATAGCCCTGAACAATTGGGCGAGATAGGAAAGTAGATCAGTAGCTTCTACACTTTCTGGAACACCCTTAAGTCTAATGTTGTTTCTTCTGTTTCGATTTTCAAGATCCTCCATCTTGTCTTGGAGGTCCTGAATTTGTTGCTGGTGGTGTGAAATATTCTCAGTGGTCGCTGCTATATCTTCTACTAGGGTTTCGTGGTCATTCTCTACCACCTCCACTCTATCCCCTAGATCAGATATGTCTTGTTTAATCTCGGCTAGGCTGTTGTTAACTGAGGTATGAAGGTTATCTATTTTGTTCATTAGCTTTTCAAAGCTGGATGTCATATCAACTTTTGAAACTAGTGTTTGAAGGTCAGCTTTTGTAACAGTAGTCGAGGCCTCCAAAGAATCTTGCTGAATCTCAGCTAAAGTATGAACCTCTTCACCTTCCCTCTCCAATGTCTCTGACATGCTGAGACCTTTAGACTGTTTTTAAAAACTATCCCTAGCTGTGGATTTGAGTCCTTTATCTAATTTGGTGTTCTTTCTGGTTGACATCTCTGTGATATTGTAAGCCTAGGCACCACGTGAGTAGCGATGCGTGTCCAGAATCTCCAGATCAGATGAGAAGTAAATATTAGGCTTTGTCCCCAATAAATATACCTCCTCTTAATTTATAAGAAAAATAGTCTCTCAAACTCTCCTCAGCCGAGCAAGTCTAACAGGTGTTGACTCGGTGTATTATTATCTAAGCTACCTCTGTTGTCTGAGATCCGTTGGTTTTAGGTTTTAAGGGTATAAACCACCTCCCTAGTATGGACCCTCTTTCAAAGGTTAAATGCCCGATAATCTGTTATCCACTATGGCCTCCTCCACCAGAACCCTGTAAATGATATCTGTAGTTGGCCCTTTGAGATCCAAAAACAGAATACTTATTGCTGTCTGTATCAGTTCATACTGTGTGAATCAGCTATTATAATAATATCAGTGCTGCCGTAATCACTTCAGCTGTCACGGGTCTTTTAACCATACTGCGACACACATGGCTTACCTTCCGGTTAGTGCCCATCTCTGTTTCTGTCTCTCAGCTTGTCAGTTTTACTATGTCCCTCTCCGACACAGCGTGTCAGTAGCTGCTAGAAGAGCAAGTTTTTCTGAGCAGGGAGCGCCTCTTGTTTGGAGCGCACTAGCCGCTGCGGAAGATGCCGCCATTGTTAGGCCTCAAAGTCGGTTCTCCGGCACTTACATCTATTGCTGTAGAGAAGCTTGCAATCCGGATGAGCACTGCCTTGCCAGAGGTGTTACCTCTAAAGTTTTGCTTGTTAGCTGTTTACATGAACATGTTTTGCTAAGTGTAGCACATATACTGCACGGAGCTCCCAAGCTAAGCTGCCATACTGGAGCTTGGTCAGGCTCCGCCCCAAGTTTTTCTTTATTTTAACTAGGTAGAATAGTTATTAAATAGTTATTAACTATTTAATAACTACCTAGCTAAAATAAATACAAAAGTACCTGTAAAATAAAACCTAACCTAAGTTACACTAACACCTAACACTACACTATAATTAAATAAATTAACTAAATTAACAATAATTAAATCAATTAAATTATATTAGCTAAAGTACAAAAAACAAACAAACACTAAATTACAGAAAATAATAAACACATTACAAGATATTTAAACTAATTACACCTAATCTAATAGCCCTATCAAAATAAAAAAATGCCCCCCCCAAAATAAAAAAAACCCTAGCCTAAACTAAACTACCAATAGCCCTTAAAAGGGCCTTTTGTGGGTCATTGCCCCAAAGTAATCAGCTCTTTTACCTGTAAAAGAAAAAAACAACAACCCCCCCAACAGTAAAACACACCACCCACACAATCAACCCCCCAAATAAAAGACTATCTAAAAAAACCTAAGCTCCCCATTGCCCTGAAAATTGCATTTGGATGGACATTGCCCTTAAAAGGACAGTTAGCTCTTTTTCAGCCCCAAACCCTAACCTACAAATAAAACCCACCCAATATACCCTTAAAAAAACCTAACAATAACCCCCTGAAGATCGACTTACTGGGATAAGTCTTCATCCAAGCCGGGCCGAAGTCCTCAACGAAGCCGGGAGAAGTCTTCATCCAAGCCGGGCGAAATGGTCCTCCAGACGGGCAGAAGTCTTCATCCAGATGGCATCTTCTATCTTCATCCATCCGACGCGGAGCGGGTCCATCTTCAAGACATCTGACACGGAGCATCCTCTTCATCCAACAACTAAAGACGAATGAAGGTACCTTTAAGTGACGTCATCCAAGATGGCGTCCCTTAGATTCCGATTGGCTGATAGAATTCTATCAGCCAATTGGAATTAAGGTAGAAAAAATCCTATTGGCTGATACAATCAGCCAATAGGATTGAAGTTCAATACTATTGGCTGATCCAATCAGCCAATAGGATTGAGCTTGCATTCTATTGGCTGATTGGAACAGCCAATATAATGCGAGCTCAATCCTATTGGCTGATTGCATCAGCCAATAGGATTTCTTCTATCTTAATTCCGATTGGCTGATAGACTTCTATCAGCCAATCAGAATCTAAGGGACGCCATCTTGGATGACCCCTAAATTTTGCTCATTGCTAAAGGGACACTGAACCCAAATTTGTTCATTTGTAATTCAGAAAGAGCATGCCATTTTAAGCAACTTTCTAATTTACTCCTATTATCAATTTTTCTTTGTTCTCTTGTTATCATTTTTTTAAAAAGAAGGCATCTAAGCTTTTTTTTGGTTTCAGTACTCTGGACAGCACACTTTTATTGGTGGATGAAACTTACATTCTTGCATTTCAAATAAAGATACCAAGAGAATGAAGATAATTTGATAATAGGAGTAAATTCGAAATTTGCTTGAAATTTCATGCTCAATCTGAATCACGAAATTAAATTTTTGGGTACAGTGTCCCTTTAAGACACAGTACACATTTATTTTTTATCTTCAAACAAAGAATTTTTACACTTTATTCTTATTTATTACATAAGATGGATCAAGAGGCTTTTCAAACCATTATCCCAGGCAAAGTTGCTGCTTGTCAGTTATGTTTTGATGCTCAGGTGGAACCCCCAGTTCCTTTTTGTTCCTCATGCATTGAGAGAACTTTAAGTTATAGAGATAAAATATTTGACCATGAGCCACCATTATCCCAGGCATATGCTGTTCAGGTCTCTCCTGTTGCAGATATGCCGCAGCTTTCTCCTCAAGCGTCCTAACTTTTTCAGTCTCCACATGCAGTGCCCTGTGTTTCCTCTTGCAATCCTGTAGGATTTTCTCTACAAGACATTGCTTCCCAAGTATCCCTTGCGGTATCTGAGGCCTTGTCAACTTTCCCCATGTGGCAGGGAAGGCGTAAAAGTAAATTTAAGAAAATAGTTAGTAAGGTTTATGATCAAGTTCTGGCTATCCAGAGTGTCCCTTCCCATTAGCCTGAGGAAGAAGACATGTCGGTAGCATCTGAGGGAGAAATCTCAGACTCAGACAGTGTAATTCCTTGTTTTGGTGCTGAAGTGGTATCCTTCAGATTTAAGCTAGAACACCTTCACTTATTACTTAAGGAGGTTTTGGCTACTTTGGACGACTCCGACACAACTATCGTAGACAATCCTAAAAAGTCTAGTAAATTGAACAAATATTTTGATGTTCCCTGCACGGTGGAGGTTTTTTCGGTTCCTGACCGTGCTGCGGAGATTATTGCTCGAGAATGGGAAAGACCTGGTATTCCCTTTTCTCCATCTCCTATTTTTAAGAAGATGTTTCCTATAGTGGATTCTATTAAGGAGTCGTGACAGACGGTTCCTAAGGTAGAAGGAGCGATCTCCACTTTAGCCAAGAGGACTACTATTCCCATAGAGCAGTGCTTTCCAAACTGTGTGTCGTGACATGTTAGTGTGTCGGCAGCAGTGTGTAGGTGTGTCCTTGCTTCAGCACAAATGTTTTTTGAATTTAAAATTATTTGTACATTTTTTTGGGTTTCTGACTTTCCGCCTGCCTGCTACACATATCACGTGGTTGACATGTGATTGATACCTAGTAGGTCACAGATCATCTTAACCTATTGGTGCAGCTCAGCCGGAACTGAAACTATTCCCATTGGCGGCTTTGGCGGCACATTGGCTCCTGACTGCACGTGTAATATCCTCAATCGGCTCATGACTGCACATCTAGTCAGTGAGTGGGACAGCAGTGTGTTTGCAGCGCTGGCAGCAGTCACTCTGACTTGCAGAGCTCTGAGGGCAGCAGCTTAAACGCTAAGCTGAAGTCAGAAGTCAAAGTGTTGTTTTTTTGCAGCTAGCTCCCAGTAGTGCATTGCTGCTCCTGCTCTTGATATATGGATAGGAAGTGGAAGCTTAAAAATGCTTGATGATGAAATGCTAGTGTCTTTATCTAATATTCCACCAAATATTCAGAAACTGTGTTCATCCCATCAACCTCATACATCCCATTAAAATAGTAAGTAGCTGATGGGGGGCGGAGCTGGCCGCAGCGAAGATGGCTGCATATCTCCGATGCTCTGAACACCAGCATTAAGAACTTAGCCAGAGCATGACCTAACCCTACTCAAGTTATAGCTTATGCTTATTCCTAGATCAATGGAAGTACGGGGCATACAGTGATCTCACTTACAGAGGCGCAGACGGAGCAGAAAATATCTCTTTGCCACATCTCATATCTCCCATGGAACAACCGCCGCACTAGACTGTCACTGCTATTGTGATTCTCTACGGAAGGTGGAGGAGGCAGAGGAAAGTCGCGGAGGTAGTGTGACAGATCGCCTTTACCGAGGTAAAAGTTTCCTGATCAGGGACACACTCACTGGCCCTGCACTGTCATGCAGGAACAAATAGCAACATAAGGAGCGCATTAGCGAGCAGCATAAACGGCTCACACAATCTTAACAAAGGGCCAGCAAATTAAACCTGCAATTACTGTGGCATGTATAACACAGCAGCCGTAAAATAAACAGGCTAGTAAAATAGAAGGGACAATCTTGATACACTCGGTCCCCAACAAAGCAATCCCATAACAGAGACAGGTCTGATAATAAGCGCGATGATATACAACTACACAGTATTTTCTCAAGGGAGAGAGCAAGGCCCAGTTTATGTTAAATTAGCTCGGAAGGCCCTAAATACACACAAGTCATAGGAGGCAGCAAAATTACAACGACTAAGTCTCATTTATAGACACTATAGGAACACAGAGCAGACTAGATAATTTGCAAGCACAATACTAAGTGCTAAGACAAGGGGAACTTTTTATTTATATCTTGAAAAAGCACCATCCACCACGTGGCTCTGTTGAAACTGTATGAACATGAACAACAAACACATATCCAAGTCCTCCCAACCACCAAAGGCCTCTAGTCAGTGCAAAACATATAATGGGCTAGATTACACAACGCTAGCTACCTGTATCAAGAGCTTTGTACCAGCACTAGTTATAAGAAACGAATCATCAGCTATCACCATTTATAGTGAGAGCTTTGTACCAGCACTAGCTACAAGTAGCGAATCATCAGCTATCACACTTTGTCACTCTGCGCCGCTCTAGCCGTTGCTAGGGGCACGCCGTCTCCTTCCCTGCTCATTGTCAGGGGCTGTGTCAGCTCCAGATGTGTGTGGTGCTGACGTCGTTGCCGCACGCACGCTCCTCTGTCTGATGCCGGTCCGGATTCCTCAGTGCAACTCCTACGCCTATGTAAGTTGCACAGAAATGATCTATCACTGCCCAAGTATAAGTGTTACTTTGTGTGCTCCTGGGTGTGATAGATCGTTACTGCTATTTGCCTTATTGTTGCTGAATCCTGCCGATCTGACTACTCTGCCTGTTAAGCCCTAAATTGCTGGATTGATATACTGCTGCTGAACTCTGCTTGTCTGACTACTCTGCCTGTTAACCCCTAAATTTCTGAATTGATATACTGCTGCTGAATTCTGCTTGTCTGACTACTCTGCCTGTTAACCCCTAAATTGCTGAATTATTATACTACTGTTGAACTCTGCTTGTCTGACTACTCTGCCTGTTAACCCTATATTGTTGGATTGATATACTGCTGCTGAACTCTGCTTGTCTGACTTCTCTTGATTAACCCCTGTTGTTCTGGATTGCCTCTCTGTTGCCAAACCCTGCCTGCCTGATCATTCTAGTGGATTACCCTTGGACTGCTTCACCGTTACCGCTGAAGACTATCCTGCCTGTGGGGAGTGCTGCTTACCTCATTTTGCAAACTTTCTCTGCTCTGTGATATTCCCTATCATTCTGGCTCGACGCCAGGATAAGAAGACTACTGGCCGAGTTCGGTCTGATAGTGGAATATCCCACAAGCATAACACACTTCACTTGCTACAAATGGTATCAAGAGCTCCTGTAGAGTATCCACAAATTGTGGCTGTCTATATATTTTAATGGGTGTTGTAGCTACATCTCTTCTTGCTATGGGTGGATTCAAAACTTGTAACTTCAAACTAGTGGAATGTTTGTCTTGGTAAACTATGTAAAACTGCATTTTATTTTTGTTAAATAAACATTATAACTTACGTTTATTTATTTTTCTTTTGGTGTATATGTAAAGAAACCATTAAATGTTATAAAAAAACAAATGTAATTGAATAGATATATACTATGGGCGAGATTACGTATAGGCTTCAGCATAACTGCATATACGGCGCCGGCAGTTCATATAGTGCCGTAAGTCGGATAAACTAGTGATGTCCAGAAAATGTGCATAAATACAAATTTCTGGAGTCGCCAGTGACTTACGGCACGTTAGAAACTGCCGGTGCCTAAGAAAATAAAAAAAAGTTAAATCTCCCGTACAAGTCTAATCTCTCTCCCAAAAATAAACCCAACATGTAAAAACCCTTATATCCGCCATATACCTATATCGGAGCTAATATTAAAAGTATTAACCCCTAGACCAACAACCCCCCACAATGCAATATGCCCAATTAAACTATTATCACCTAATCCGCCATTCACCCACATCTCGATCTCCCTAATATATGTATTAACCCCTAACCCGCCATTAACCCACATCGCAAACGACCTTATAAATGTATTAACCCCTAACCCGCCATTCACCCACATCGCAATTAACCTAATTAAACTATTAACCCTTAAGCCGCCATTAACCCGCATCGCAATAACCCTAATTAATCTATTAACCCCAAAACCGCCAAACCCCCACAACGCAATTAACCTATTAAAATTACTAAGACCCCTAACCTAACACCTAAATTAACCCCAATTACCTAAATTAAAAAATACTGTTACAATCAAAAATCCTAACATTACCTGATAAATTTCTTTCTCTTGTGGTGTATCCAGTCCACGGGTTCATCCATTACTTGTGGGATATTCTCCTTCCCAACAGGAAGTTGCAAGAGGACACCCACAGCAGAGGTGTCTATATAGCTCCTCCCCTAACTGACACCCCCAGTCATTCTCTTGCAACTCTCGACAAGAAAGGAAGTATAAGAGATATGTGATGACTTAGTGTAGTTTTACCTTCAATCAAGAGTTTGTTATTTTTAAACGGTACCGGCGTTGTACTGTTTTACTCTCAGGCAGAAATTAGAAGAAGAATTCTGCCTGGAGTTTGATGATCTTAGCGGTTTGTAACTAAGGTCCATTGCTGTTCTCACACATAACTGAAGAATATGGGAAAACTTCAGTTGGGGGAACGGTCTGCAGATTACCTGCTTTGAGGTATGTTCAGTATTTTTATTTCTAGAGAGATGAATAAGTTCTAGAAAATGCTGACAGAGCCTTGTGTATTTGAGGTAAGCCTGATGCAGTGATTTAACAGCGACTGGGATCATGCTTACAAAACAGGGTAATACTCATGTTAATAAACGCATTTCAAAAATGTCATAAATTGATTTGCATTTTAATGAGTGAAATAAGTATTTGACCCCTTTGCAAAACATGACTTAGTATTTGGTGGCAAAACCCTTGTTCGCAATCAGTGAGGTCAGAAGTTTCTTGTAGTTGGTCACCATGTTAGCACACATCTCAGGAGGTATTTTGTCCCACTCATCTTTGCAGATCTGCTCCAAGTCATTAAGGTTTCGATGCTGACGTTTGGCAACTTGAACCTTCAGCTCCCTCCACTGATTTTCTATGGGATTATGGTCTGGAGACTAGCTATGCCACTCCGGGACCTTAATGTGCTTCTTCTTGAGCCACTCCTTTGTTGCCTTGTGTTTTGGGTCATTTTCATGCTGGAATACCCATCCACGACCAATTTTCAATGCAAGATTTGACGGTGCATGGCCCTGTCCATTGTCTCTTTGATGTGGTGAAGTTGTCCTGTCCCCTTAGCAGAAAAACACCCCAAAGCATAATGTTTCCACCTCCATCTTTGACGGTGGAGATGGTGTTCTTGGGGTCATAGGCAGCATTCCTCTTCTTCCAAACACGGCGAGTTGAGTTGATGCCAAAGAGCTCAATTTTGGTCTCCTCTGACCACAACACTTTCACCCAGTTCTCCTCTGAATCATTCAGATGTTCATTGGCAATCAAATTAAAAAATACTGTTACAATCAAAAATCCTAACATTACCTGATAAATTTCTTTCTCTTGTGGTGTATCCAGTCCACGGGTTCATCCATTACTTGTGGGATATTCTCCTTCCCAACAGGAAGTTGCAAGAGGACACCCACAGCAGAGCTGTCTATATAGCTCCTCCCCTAACTGCCACCCCCAGTCATTCGACTGAAGACAAGCAAGAAAAAGGAGAAACTATAGGGTGTAGTGGTGACTGTACTTGAAAAATAAAAAACACCTGCCTTAAAGTGACAGGGCGGGCCGTGGACTGGATAAACCACAAGAGAAAGAAATTTATCAGGTAAGCATAAATTTTATTTTCTCTTGTAAGGTGTATCCAGTCCACCGGTTCATCCATTACTTGTGGGATACCAATACCAAAGCTTTAGGACACGGATGAAGGGAGGGACAAGGCAGGAACTTAAACGGAAGGCACCACTGCCTGCAAGACCTTCTCCCAAAAATAGCCTCTGAGGAAGCAAAAGTATCAAATTTGTAGAATTTAGAAAAAGTATGAAGCGAAGACCAAGTCGCCGCCTTACAAATCTGTTCAACAGAGGCCTCATTTTCAAAAGCCCATGTGGAAGCTACAGCGCTAGTGGAATGAGCTGTAATTCTTTCAGGAGGCTGCTGGCCAGCAGTCTCATAAGCTAAACGGATTATGCTTCTCAGCCAAAAAGAAAGAGAAGATGCCGAAGCCTTTTGGCCTCTCCTCTGTCCAGAGTAGACAACAAACAATGCAGATGTTTGACGGAAATCCTTAGTAGTTTGTAAATAAAACTTTAAAGCACGGACCACGTCAAGATTGTGTAATAGACGTTCCTTCTTTGAAGAAGGATTAGGACACAGTGACGGAACAACAATCTCCTGATTGATATTCTTATTAGATACCACCTTAGGAAGAAACCCAGGTTTGGTACTCAAAACTACCTTATCTGCATGGAAGATCAGATAAGGGGAATCACACTGTAAGGCAGATAACTCTGAAACTCTTCGAGCCGAAGAGATAGCTACCAAAAACAGAACTTTCCAAGATAAAAGCTTGATATCTATGGAATGCAGAGGTTCAAACGGAACCCCTTGAAGAACTTTAAGAACTAAATTTAAACTCCATGGCGGAGCAACAGGTTTAAACACAGGCTTGATTCTAACTAAAGCCTGACAAAACGCCTGAACGTCTGGAACATCTGCCAGATGCTTGTGCAGAAGAATAGACAGATCAGAAATCTATCCCTTTAAGGAACTAGTTGACAATCCCTTCTCCAATCCTTCTAAGAGAAAGGATAATATCCTAGGAATCCTGACTTTACTCCATGAGTAACCCTTGGATTCACACCAATAAAGATATTTACTCCATATCTTATAATAGATTTTCCTGGTGACAGGCTTTCGAGCCTGAATTAAGGTATCAATGACCGACTCGGAGAAACCACGTTTTGATAAAATCAATCGTTCAATCTCCAAGCAGTCAGCCGCAGAGAAATTAGATTTGGATGTTTGAATGGACCTTGGAGTAGAAGGTCCTGCCTCAGCGGCAGAGTCCATGGTGGAAGGGATGACATGTCCACCAGATCTGCATACCAAGTCCTGCGTGGCCACGCAGGTGCTATCAAAATCACCGAAACTCTCTCCTGCTGGATCTTGGCAATCAGACGAGGGAGGAGAGGAAATGGTGGGAACACATAAGCCAGGCTGAAGGACCAGGGCACTGCTAGAGCATCTATCAACGCTGCCTGGGGATCCCTTGACATGGACCCGTAACAAGGAAGCTTGGCGTTCTGACGAGATGCCATCAGATCCAGTTCTGGTTTGCCCCATAGTTGCATCAGTTGGGCAAATACCCAAAAGTCTGCCGACTTAGAAAATCCGCCTCCCTCCTGGGATATGGATAGCTGAGAGATGGCAAGAGTGAACCTCTGCCCATAGAATTATCTTTGAAACCTCCAACATTGCCAGAGGGCTTCTTGTTCCTCCCTGATGGTTGATATAGGCTACAGTCGTGATATTGTCCGACTGAAATCTCATGAACCTGACCGCAGCTAGTTGAGGCCAAGCCTGAAGAGCATTGAATATCGCTCTTAGTTCCAGAATGTTTATCGGAAGGAGGGCTTCCTCCTGAGTCCACGAACCCTGAGCCTTCAGGGAGTTCCAGACTGTGCCCCAGCCCAGAAGGCTGGCATCTGTCATCACTATAGTCCATTCTGGCCTGCGGAAACTCATTCCCCTGGACAGATGGACCCGAGATAACCACCAGAGAAGAGAATCCCTGGTCTCTTAATCCAGATTTAGCAGAGGGGACAAATCTGTGTAATCCCCATTCCACTGATTGAGCATGCAAAGTTGCAGTGGTCTGAGATGTAGGCGGGCAAACGGAACTATGTCCATTGCCGCTACCATTAGGCCGATTACTTCCATACACTGAGCCACTGACGGCCGAGGAGTGGAATGAAGAGCACGGCAGGAAGTTAGAAGCTTTGATAACCTGACCTCTGTCAGAAAAATTTTCATTTCTATGAATCTATCAGTGTTCCTAGGAAGGAAACTCTTGTGAGAGGGGAGAGAGAACTCTTTTCTTCGTTCACCTTCCACCCGTGAGACCTCAGAAAGGCCAGAACAATGTCCGTATGGGACTTGGCGGTTTGAAAAGTCGACGCCTGTATCAGGATGTTGTCTAGGTAAGGAGCCACCGCTATGCCCCGTGGCCTTAGAACCGCCAGTAAGGACCGTAGAACCTTTTTAAAGATTCTTGGTGCCGTGGCTAACCTGAAGGGAAGAGCCGCAAACTGGTAATGCCTGTCTAAGAAGGCAAACCTGAGGAACTGATGATGATCTCTGTGAATCGGAATGTGGAGATAAGCATCCTTTAAGTCCACGGTAGTCATATATTGACCCTCCTGGATCATAGGGAGGATGGTTCGGATAGTCTCCATCTTGAAGGATGGGACCCTGGGAAATTTGTTTAGGATCTTGAGATCCAAGATTGGTCTGAAAGTTCCCTCTTTTTTGGGAACTATAAACAGATTTAAATAGAAGCCCTGCCCCTGTTCCTCCCTTGGAACTGGTTGGATCACTCCCATAACCAGTAGGTCTTGAACACAACGTAAGAATGCCTCTCTCTTTATCTGGTTTACAGATAATTGTGAGAGATGAAATCTCCCCTTTGGAGATGGAGCTTTGAAGTCCAGAAGATACCCCTGGGAAACAATCTCTAGTGCCCAGGGATCCTGGACGTCTCTTGCCCAAGCCTGGGCTAAGAGAGAAAGTCTGCCCCCCACTAGATCCGGTCCCGGATCGGGGGCTACTCCTTCATGCTGTCTTAGAGGCAGTCGCAGGTTTCTTGGCCTGCTTACCCTTGTTCCAAGCCTGGTTAAGTCTCCAGACTGGTTTGGACTGGGCGAAATTTCCCTCTTGTTTTGCATTAGAGGAAACTGAAGCTGCGCCACTCTTGAAGTTTCGAAAGGAACGAAAATTATTCTGTTCGGTCCTTAACTTATTGGACCTATCCTGAGGAAGGGCGTGACCTTTTCCTCCAGTAATATCAGAAATGATCTCCTTCAGACCGGGCCCGAATAGGGTCTGTCCCTTGAAGGGGATGTTAAGAAGCTTAGACTTTGAAGTAACGTCTGCTGACCAGGACTTAAGCTATAGCGCCCTACGCACCAAAATGGCAAAACCTGAATTCTTAGCCGTTAGCTTGGCTAAATGAAAAATGGCATCAGAAATAAAGGAGTTAGCTAACTTAAGATCTTTAATCCTGTCTAGAATATCGTCTAATGGGGTCTGTACCTGTAGAGCCTCCTCAAGAGACTCAAACCAAAAAGCCGCTGCAGCAGTAACTGGGGCAATGCATGCAAGAGGCTGGAGAATAAAACCTTGATGTATAAAAAGTTTCTTAAGGATACCCTCCAATTTTTTTATCCATAGGATCTAGGAAAGCACAACTGTCCTCGACGGGGATAGTTGTACTCTTAGGTAGGGTAGAGACTGCTCCCTCCACCTTAGGAACCGTCTGCAACGAGTCCCGTATGGTGGCATCTATGGGAAACATCTTTTTGAAAGCAGGAGGGGGAGAGAACGGCACACCTGGTCTATCCCATTCCTTAGTAATAATTTCCAAAAACCTTTTAGGGACTGGAAAAACATCAGTGTAAACAGGCACTGCAAAGTATTTGTCCATTTTACACAATTTCTCTGGAACCACAATGGGGTCACAGTCATCCAGAGTTGCTAAAACCTCCCTAAGCAATAAGCGGAGGTGTTCAAGCTTAAATTTAAACGCTGTCATTTCAGAATCAGACTGAAGCAACGCCTTCCCTGAGTCTGAAATGTCACCCACAGATAGAAGCTCACCTGCCTCGGCCTCTGAGCATTGTGAGGGTATATCGGACACAAGCATTAAAGCGTCAGAAAGCTCTGTATTAGTTCTAGCCCCAGAGCTGTCTCGCTTTCCTTGTAGCCCTGGCAGTTTGGAGAATACCTCTGAGAGGGTAGCATTCATAACTGCCGCCATGTCCTGTAAGGTAAAAGAATTAGACGCGCTAGATGTACTTGGCGTCACTTGAGCGGGAGTTATAGGTTCTGACACATGGGGAGAGTTAGATGGCATAATCTCCCTCTTTTCAGTCAGGGAATCCCCTGGAGATAAATCTTTAAGCGCCATAATATGGTCTTTATAGTTTATAGAAATTTCAGTACATTTGGTACACATTCTAAGAGGGGGTTCCACCATGGCTTCCAAACATATTGAACAAGGAGTTTCCTCTATGTCAGACATGTTTAACAGACTAGTAATGAGACAAGCAAGTTTGGAAAACACTTTAATAAAGGTGAAACAGCAATTAAACAAAAACGTTACTGTGCCTTTAAGAGAAAAAAACTAGCACTTAAACTGCAAAACAGTGTAAAAATACAGTAAAGATTTTGAAATTTTTACAGTGTGTGTAAGGGACTAAAGCAACATTGCACCCACTTGCAAATGGATGATTAACCCCTTAGGCCCCAAACCGGATTGAAAAACGTTAAAAAACGTTAAAAATCAATTGAACACCTTGCCACAGCTCTACTGAGGCTCCTACCTGCCCTCAAATACGATTTTGTGCAGAAATAACCCCTTTGAAATGGTCCTCAAATGCCAGAGGACAACTCTAGGGAAGCTGGATGTCTCAGTCTGAATTAAAACTGCGCAGTTAGAGTACTAAAATAGGCCCCTCGCACCATGTACTGGATGTCAGAGGGGCCTTAAGAAAATACTCCTAGGAGTATCTGACTAGCCATGTGGAAACTAGGCCCCAAATAAAGATTTATCTCCCTCAGAGAAAAAACGTCCTATTTATGAAATCATGTAAACGTTTTGTCACTAAGTAATATGAATATTAACATGAGTATTACCCTGTTTTGTAAGCATGATCCCAGTCGCTGTTAAATCACTGCATCAGGCTTACCTCAAATACACAAGGCTCTGTCAGCATTTTCTAGAACTTATTCATCTCTCTAGAAATAAAAATACTGAACATACCTCAAAGCAGGTAATCTGCAGACCGTTCCCCCAACTGAAGTTTTCCCATATTCTTCAGTTATGTGTGAGAACAGCAATGGACCTTAGTTACAAACCGCTAAGATCATCAAACTCCAGGCAGAATTCTTCTTCTAATTTCTGCCTGAGAGTAAAACAGTACAACGCCGGTACCGTTTAAAAATAACAAACTCTTGATTGAAGGTAAAACTACACTAAGTCATCACATATCTCTTATACTTCCTTTCTTGTCGAGAGTTGCAAGAGAATGACTGGGGGTGGCAGTTAGGGGAGGAGCTATATAGACAGCTCTGCTGTGGGTGTCCTCTTGCAACTTCCTGTTGGGAAGGAGAATATCCCACAAGTAATGGATGAACCCGTGGACTGGATACACCTTACAAGAGAAACTAAGTTTAAATTAATCTAAAATTTCTGAAAATAAAAAAGTCTAACATTACATAAAATAATAAACCAAATTATCAAAAATAAAAAAAATAAACCTTATCCCTATGAAAATAAAAAAGCCCCCCAAAATAAAAGCACCCCCTAATCTAATACTAAACTACTAATAGCCCTAATTTAAACAGCTCTTTTACATTAAAAAAATACTAAGTCCCCCCTCTAACAGTAAAAAAACCCCACCCACCAAACCCTCCAAAATAAAAAAAAAACTAACACTAAAAAATACTAAACTACCCATTGCTCCTAAAGCGGCATTAAAAGGGCATTTAGCTCTTTTACAAGTGCCAAAATCCCTAATCTAAAAAAACCCCCAAAAAACAAAAATAAAAAAAATCCAAACTCTAAGTCCCAAATAGGTACTCACCATTCCTGAAGTCCGGCAGAGAAGGTGACATGTTCCATCTTCATTCAGGACAGAGCCGGTGCGGAGCAGAGATGACTGAACTGAAGACCAGCGACCACGGAGCCATGGAGCGTGGAGGATCCTCTTCGTACGAACACCGCCGTACACTGAATAGTGAATGCAAGTTACACGGTTAAATATGGCGTCACTTGCATTCCTATTGGCTGATTTGAATCTTCAAATTCAAATCAGCCAAAAGGATGAGAGCTACTGAAATCCTATTGGCTGTTCAAATCAACCGGCAGACTTCAGGAATGGTGAGAACCTTCTCCGCCGGACTTCAGGAACGGTGAGTACCTTTAGGTACCTTTTGGGGCAATGGGTAGTTTAGGATTTTTTAGTGTTAGGTTTTTTTATTTTGGGGGGTTTGGTGGGTGGGGGGTTTTACTGTTAGAGGGGGGACTTAGTATTTTTTTTTAATGCAAAAGAGCTGTTTAACTTAGGGCAATGCCCTTCAAAAAGCCCTTTTAAGGGCTATTGGTAGTTCAGTATTAGATTAGGGGGTGTTTTTATTTGGGGTGGGGCTTTTTTATTTTCCTAGGGATTAGGTTTAATTTTTTGATTATTTGGTTTATTATTTTCTGTAATGTTAGACTTTTTATTTTTTGTAATTTTAGATTAATTTAAAATTATTTTTTTTATTTTTAAAGTAATGTTAGGTTTTTAGTTGTAACAGTATTTTTTAATTTAAGTAATTGGGGTTAATTTAATTACGATGTGGGTTAATGGCGGATTAGGGGTTAATAGTTTAATTAGGTTAATTGCTTTGTGGGTGAATGGCGGATTAGGGGATAATAGTTTAATTAGGTTAATTGCGATGTGGGTGAATTGCGGATTAGGGGTTAATACTTTTATTAGGTAGAATGCAATGTGGGTGAATGGCGGATTAGGGGTTAATAAATTTATTAGGTTTATTGCGATGTGGGTTAATAGTGGATTAGCGGTTAATATACTTTATTAGTTATTACGGTGGGGGATTGCGGTTGACAGGTAGATAGATATTGTGCATGCATTAGGTGTTAGTTAATATTTTCAGCCAGTTACGGGAGATACGGTGCTCACATATTAAGCGCAAGGCTTGCTGTGCCTGTCTATGTGTGGCTAAGTGAAAATGCAATAAAATTTCTCCATTTTCGCCGCGCAAGTCCTTGTGCTGAATATGTGATACCGATTTGCGACGCGGTTCTATGTTAGCTTATGGGAGTAAAAATTGCGGGCGACAGGTGAAATATACGCGCCGCATTTATATGCAGTGCCGTATATATGTGATAGCAAAAATGTGTAAAAAACGGCATCGCCGGCAGTGATACCAGAGTATTGGTAAAATATACTTGTGGTTTTAAAATAATACTATATATGAATATTAATCTTTGCAATATACTTTTTTAAAATAAATATTTGTGTATATATACTTAAATTATTTTGTTAATTATTTTAAGATTTTTGAAATTAGGAAAATGTTCTTTATTTATATAATAAAGGCCAGATTATGAGTGGAGCAGTAAATATCGCTCCCGCTCGCACACTAACTCCGCTGGAAGTAATTTTTTTTGCGTGCGTTGGATACTGTGCGTAATACAAATTAAAAGTAAACCGTATATATATATATAATGTTTTTTGGTAAAATATGTACATATATATATATATATATATATATATATATATATATATATAGAAAGAAACAAAGTGGAGTTAACTACACAGCGCTAGTCCCACAAATATATAGTGTACTATTTACATACACCTCGTGTGACAATATTATAGCATAAATGTATCAAACAATGATTCCTACAGAGAGCGCATTGCTACAATGTTTTGCTATAATTATTAGAAAGTAATTTATACGCTTATGATTTGTTAGCTATTGTCTCAGTGTTACAGTTTCTGTTGTATAAAGAATTTAAAGTTCAAAATATGCTGAAGAAATCTTAAAACAGCAGTAGTATTCTGTCTTCCAATTCAACGTTCAATAATGCAGACATAGAATGGCAACAATCCCAAATGGCCTCACAGGCTACTCACATTAGGTGACCTCAATCGTATGAGGTAAGGAACAGGCGTTTTGGATGTATTAGAATTCTGCGCTGATCCTCTGGTAGCAGGCTTGTGATCCTGTGCGTTGTTTCAGATAGAATTATGGTTCATCAGTTGGAGCCACAGCGCGAGGTATCTTTCAATTTTCTTCCCTCCTCAGGATCACCAATGCTGATGTCGGCAACAGTTCTTTGCCTCTTTAATAACTCCAACGTTTATATAAAGGAAACAGACACAGCACATAGCATAATACTGTTTAAAAGTAACACAAATTTATTTGCAGATAGAGAATAATACTCACAAACGAGACCTCAGTTTATATGAGGTATCAATATAGCATCTCATTTAAAAGGACCGTAATCCCACACTGTGATAAAAGTTTCCACTTTAGTAGAATGTGATATTTATAAAATATCTTTTAGCAGTCATATATTGACGTAAAAAGTATGAGCTTGTAAAAACTATTTTGTGGTTGCGGCTTAACCAAGGGTAGTGTGATCACACTCTCTTGTTTACTCCAGCAGCTTATCTCGTACAGGTGTTAATATTTTTTGCGCCTCCAGTGTGGCCCACACCTAGGTGTGGCTCACATTACGAAAACCCTTTACTTCTGATATATATATATATATATATATATATATAGGTATTGTTAAAAAAAGATTTATATAGGAATATCTGTTTATAAATACATAGAACATATTTCCTTATGCAAAACTTTCGGCTAGATTACGAGTTTTGCGTTATGAGTGAAAAAGCCTCATAACGCTGCTTTTTCACTACCGCTGCTATTACGAGTCTTGTCAGAATAGGTGTACCGCACACTTTTTTGGCCATAACACAACGTAACTACTGCACCTTTTAAAAAAAGTCCTTTTTCAATGGGTCTCCCATAGCACCGGTATTACAAGTTTTGCCTGGGAGGCCAAAAAGTGAGCGGTACACCCTATACTGACAAGTCAGTAGTTATGAGTTTTACTTTGCAAAGCTGTAGCATAAAACTCATAACTAAAGTTTTACAAAGTACACTAACACTCATAAACTACCTAACCCCTAAACCGAGGCCCTCCCGCATTGCAAACACTATAATAAAAATATTAACCCCTAATCTGCCGCTCCGGACATCGCCGTCACTATAATGAACATATTAACCCCTAAACCGCCGCACTCCCACATAGCAAACACTAGTTAAATATTATTAACCCCTAATCTGCCGCCCCCAACGTCACCACCGTCACTATACTAAAGTTATTAACCCCTAAACCTAACCCTAAGTCTAACCCTAACACCCCTAACTTTAATATAATTAAAATAAATCTAAATAAAAATTACTATCATTAACTAAATAATTTCTATTTAAAACTAAATACTTACCTATAAAATAAACCCTAAGCTAGCTACAATATAACTAATAGTTACATTGTAGCTATATTAGATTTTATTTTTATTTCACAGCTAAGTTTGTATTTATTTTAACTAGGTAGTCTAGTTAGTAAATAGTTATTAACTATTTACTAACTACCTAGTTAAAATAAATACAAATTTACCTGTAAAATAAAACCTAAAATGTCTTACACTAACACCTAACATTACACTACAATTAAATAAATTACATTAATTAAATACAATTAACTAAATTACAAAAAAAATAAACACTAAATTACACAAAATAAAAAAAATATTATCAAATATTTAAACTAATTACACCTAATCTAATAGCCCTATCAAAATTAAAAAGCCCCTCCCAAAATTAAAAAAAACCCTAGCCTAAACTAAACTGCCAATAGCCCTTAAAAGGGCCTTTTGCGGGGCAGTGCCCCAAAGAAATCAGCTCTTTTACCTGTAAAAAAAAATACAAACAACCCCCCAAAAGTAAAACCCACCACCCACACAACCAAAGCCCCCAAATAAAATCCTATCTAAAAAACCTAAGCTCCCCATTGCCCTGAAAAGGGCATTTGGATGGGCATTGCCCTTAAAAGGGCATTTAGCTCTTTTTCTTTGCCCAAACCCCTAATCTAAAAATAAAACCCACCCAATAAACCCTTAGAAAAACATAACACTAACCCCCGAAGATCCACTTACAGTTTTTGAAGACCGGACATCCATCCTCATCAAGCCGGGAGAAGTCTTCATCCAAGCGGCAAGACATCGTCCTCCAGATGGGCAGAAGTCTTCATCCAGACGGCATCTTCTATCTTCATCCTTCTGACGCGAAGCGGCTCCATCTTCAAGACATCCGGCGAGGAGCATCCTCTTCATATGGTCCCAGCCGTACACTGAAGGTTCCTTTAAATTATGTCATCCAAGATGGCATCCCTTGAATTCCAATTGGCTGTTAGAATTCTATCAGCCAATCGGAATTAAAGGTGAAAAAATCCTATTGGCTGATGGAAATAACTTGCAAGTTAGTACCGAGCCGCTCATATCTTAAAACTCATAATCTGGCCGTTTATTAAATATGAATATTGTATAAATATGATTTTACATGTTTTCAGCTACGTAACTGCAAAAGGCTCAAATGCACTTTTATATATGTCTAGATATGTATACATATGTATGTATTTCTGTGTGTAATTACTGTATTTTTAAAGGTACATTTTTCACATTCCAATGTTCTTCACTTGCAGAATAATGTCCTTTTTATTCTTAAATACATATTTCTATATACAGTATATGTTTATAACATATACCTGCATATATATTCCTATAGATATATAGGTATAGATATGTATTTTACATGAACAGTATCAGATATTATAATAAAAGGTACATTATTTTCTATACGAAATACATAGGAATGTTAAATATGCATTTTGTGCATCACGTTTCTAAATTTGGATGTTAACGAGGCTGGTTTAGCACATATGAAAGCTTAGGATTCTTAAGGTGCATTATTGAAATATTACATATAAAATATGAAGAAAAAAAAATAATAAACTATTAGAAATGAATAAACATAAAAAAACATATTTGAGGAACTGCTGGCTGAGCATCTTGGGAATATATTTCCTAAACCTCTGGAGGGTCCACAGTTTATGTTCTAAATAATCCATAAAAAATATCTATATATTTTACAACGTTGTGTAATCTGGCCCACTGTTGGTACTATATAGCAGGTAATGACAAGCACTGCATACCAGATAATGACTAGCTGGTATTGTATAGGAGGTAATGGCAAGCAAGTTAGCAGGTCAGGCAGATAAGATTACCACAATAAGGAATCAATGATTATAGCTACAGTGAGAAACTAAGCACAGAGGAGGAATGATGTGAGCCAATGATTAGATGCATATACAGTGAGGAAAAAAATGATTTGATCCCCTGCTGAATTTCTACGTTTGCCCACTGACAAAGAAATGATCAGTCTATAATTTTATTGGTAGGTTTATTTGAACAGTGAGAGACAGAATAACAACAACAAGATCCAGAAAACGCATTTCAAAAATGTCATAAATTGATTTGCATTTTAATGAGTGAAATAAGTATTTGACCCCTTTGCAAAACATGACTTAGTATTTGGTGGCAAAACCCTTGTTCGCAATCAGTGAGGTCAGATGTTTCTTGTAGTTGGTCACCATGTTAGCACACATCTCAGGAGGTATTTTGTCCCACTCATCTTTGCAGATCTGCTCCAAGTCATTAAGGTTTCGATGCTGACGTTTGGCAACTTGAACCTTCAGCTCCCTCCACTGATTTTCTATGGGATTATGGTCTGGAGACTAGCTATGCCACTCCGGGACCTTAATGTGCTTCTTCTTGAGCCACTCCTTTGTTGCCTTGTGTTTTGGGTCATTTTCATGCTGGAATACCCATCCACGACCAATTTTCAATGCAAGATTTGACGGTGCATGGCCCTGTCCATTGTCTCTTTGATGTGGTGAAGTTGTCCTGTCCCCTTAGCAGAAAAACACCCCAAAGCATAATGTTTCCACCTCCATGTTTGACGGTGGAGATGGTGTTCTTGGGGTCATAGGCAGCATTCCTCTTCTTCCAAACACGGCGAGTTGAGTTGATGCCAAAGAGCTCAATTTTGGTCTCCTCTGACCACAACACTTTCACCCAGTTCTCCTCTGAATCATTCAGATGTTCATTGGCAATCAAATTAAAAAATACTGTTACAATAAAAAATCCTAACATTACCTGATAAATTTCTTTCTCTTGTGGTGTATCCAGTCCACGGGTTCATCCATTACTTGTGGGATATTCTCCTTCCCAACAGGAAGTTGCAAGAGGACACCCACAGCAGAGCTGTCTATATAGCTCCTCCCCTAACTGCCACCCCCAGTCATTCGACCGAAGACAAGCAAGAAAAAGGAGAAACTATAGGGTGTAGTGGTGACTGTACTTGAAAAATAAAAAACACCTGCCTTAAAGTGACAGGGCGGGCCGTGGACTGGATAAACCACAAGAGAAAGAAATTTATCAGGTAAGCATAAATTTTATTTTCTCTTGTAAGGTGTATCCAGTCCACCGGTTCATCCATTACTTGTGGGATACCAATACCAAAGCTTTAGGACACGGATGAAGGGAGGGACAAGGTAGGAACTTAAACGGAAAGGCACCACTGCCTGCAAGACCTTCTCCCAAAAATAGCCTCTGAGGAAGCAAAAGTATCAAATTTGTAGAATTTAGAAAAAGTATGAAGAGAAGACCAAGTCGCCGCCTTACAAATCTGTTCAACAGAGGCCTCATTTTCAAAAGCCCATGTGGAAGCTACAGCGCTAGTGGAATGAGCTGTAATTCTTTCAGGAGGCTGCTGGCCAGCAGTCTCATAAGCTAAACGGATTATGCTTCTCAGCCAAAAAGAAAGAGAAGATGCCGAAGCCTTTTGGCCTCTCCTCTGTCCAGAGTAGACAACAAACAATGCAGATGTTTGACGGAAATCCTTAGTAGTTTGTAAATAAAACTTTAAAGCACGGACCACGTCAAGATTGTGTAATAGACGTTCCTTCTTTGAAGAAGGATTAGGACACAGTGACGGAACAACAATCTCCTGATTGATATTCTTATTAGATACCACCTTAGGAAGAAACCCAGGTTTGGTACTCAAAACTACCTTATCTGCATGGAAGATCAGATAAGGGGAATCACACTGTAAGGCAGATAACTCTGAAACTCTTCGAGCCGAAGAGATAGCTACCAAAAACAGAACTTTCCAATATAAAAGCTTGATATCTATGGAATGCAGAGGTTCAAACGGAACCCCTTGAAGAACTTTAAGAACTAAATTTAAACTCCATGGCGGAGCAACAGGTTTAAACACAGGCTTGATTCTAACTAAAGCCTGACAAAACGCCTGAACGTCTGGAACATCTGCCAGATGCTTGTGCAGAAGAATAGACAGATCAGAAATCTATCCCTTTAAGGAACTAGTTGACAATCCCTTCTCCAATCCTTCTAAGAGAAAGGATAATATCCTAGGAATCCTGACTTTACTCCATGAGTAACCCTTGGATTCACACCAATAAAGATATTTACTCCATATCTTATGATAGATTTTCCTGGTGACAGGCTTTCGAGCCTGAATTAAGGTATCAATGACCGACTTGGAGAAACCACGTTTTGATAAAATCAATCGTTCAATCTCCAAGCAGTCAGCCGCAGAGAAATTAGATTTGGATGTTTGAATGGACCTTGGAGTAGAAGGTCCTGCCTCAGCGGCAGAGTCCATGGTGGAAGGGATGACATGTCCACCAGATCTGCATACCAAGTCCTGCGTGGCCACGCAGGTGCTATCAAAATCACCGAAACTCTCTCCTGCTGGATCTTGGCAATCAGACGAGGGAGGAGAGGAAATGGTGGGAACACATAAGCCAGGCTGAAGGACCAGGGCACTGCTAGAGCATCTATCAACGCTGCCTGGGGATCCCTTGACATGGACCCGTAACAAGGAAGCTTGGCGTTCTGACGAGATGCCATCAGATCCAGTTCTGGTTTGCCCCATAGTTGCATCAGTTGGGCAAATACCCAAAAGTCTGCCGACTTAGAAAATCCGCCTCCCTCCTGGGATATGGATAGCTGAGAGATGGCAAGAGTGAACCTCTGCCCATAGAATTATCTTTGAAACCTCCAACATTGCCAGAGGGCTTCTTGTTCCCCCCTGATGGTTGATATAGGCTACAGTCGTGATATTGTCTGACTGAAATCTCATGAACCTGACCGCAGCTAGTTGAGGCCAAGCCTGAAGAGCATTGAATATCGCTCTTAGTTCCAGAATGTTTATCGGAAGGAGGGCTTCCTCCTGAGTCCACGAACCCTGAGCCTTCAGGGAGTTCCAGACTGCGCCCCAGCCCAGAAGGCTGGCATCTGTCATCACTATAGTCCACTCTGGCCTGCGGAAACTCATTCACCTGGACAGATGGACCCGAGATAACCACCAGAGAAGAGAATCCCTGGTCTCTTAATCCAGATTTAGCAGAGGGGACAAATCTGTGTAATCCCCATTCCACTGATTGTGTATGCAAAGTTGCAGTGGTCTGAGATGTAGGCGGGCAAACGGAACTATGTCCATTGCCGCTACCATTAGGCCGATTACTTCCATACACTGAGCCACTGACGGCCGAGGAGTGGAATGAAGAGCACGGCAGGATGTTAGAAGCTTTGATAACCTGACCTCTGTCAGAAAAATTTTCATTTCTATGAATCTATCAGTGTTCCTAGGAAGGAAACTCTTGTGAGAGGGGAGAGAGAACTCTTTTCTTCGTTCACCTTCCACCCGTGAGACCTCAGAAAGGCCAGAACAATGTCCGTATGGGACTTGGCGGTTTGAAAAGTCGACGCCTGTATCAGGATGTTGTCTAGGTAAGGAGCCACCGCTATGCCCCGTGGCCTTAGAACCGCCAGTAAGGACCGTAGAACCTTTTTAAAGATTCTTGGTGCCGTGGCTAACCTGAAGGGAAGAGCCGCAAACTGGTAATGCCTGTCTAAGAAGGCAAACCTGAGGAACTGATGATGATCTCTGTGAATCGGAATGTGGAGATAAGCATCCTTTAAGTCCACGGTAGTCATATATTGACCCTCCTGGATCATAGGGAGGATGGTTCGGATAGTCTCCATCTTGAAGGATGGGACCCTGGGAAATTTGTTTAGGATCTTGAGATCCAAGATTGGTCTGAAAGTTCCCTCTTTTTTGGGAACTATAAACAGATTTGAATAGAAGCCCTGCCCCTGTTCCTCCCTTGGAACTGGGTGGATCACTCCCATAACCAGTAGGTCTTGAACACAACGTAAGAATGCCTCTCTCTTTATCTGGTTTACAGATAATTGTGAGAGATGAAATCTCCCCTTTGGAGATGGAGCTTTGAAGTCCAGAAGATACCCCTGGGAAACAATCTCTAGTGCCCAGGGATCCTGGACGTCTCTTGCCCAAGCCTGGGCTAAGAGAGAAAGTCTGCCCCCCACTAGATCCGGTCCCGGATCGGGGGCTACTCCTTCATGCTGTCTTAGAGGCAGTCGCAGGTTTCTTGGCCTGCTTACCCTTGTTCCAAGCCTGGTTAAGTCTCCAGACTGGTTTGGACTGGGCGAAATTTCCCTCTTGTTTTGCATTAGAGGAAACTGAAGCTGCGCCACTCTTGAAGTTTCGAAAGGAACGAAAATTATTCTGTTCGGTCCTTAACTTATTGGACCTATCCTGAGGAAGGGTGTGACCTTTTCCTCCAGTAATATCAGAAATGATCTCCTTCAGACCGGGCCCGAATAGGGTCTGTCCCTTGAAGGGGATGTTAAGAAGCTTAGTCTTTGAAGTAACGTCTGCTGACCAGGACTTAAGCTATAGCGCCCTACGCACCAAAATGGCAAAACCTGAATTCTTAGCCGTTAGCTTGGCTAAATGAAAAATGGCATCAGAAATAAAGGAGTTAGCTAACTTAAGATCTTTAATCCTGTCTAGAATATCGTCTAATGGGGTCTGTACCTGTAGAGCCTCCTCAAGAGACTCAAACCAAAAAGCCGCTGCAGCAGTAACTGGGGCAATGCATGCAAGAGGCTGGAGAATAAAACCTTGATGTATAAAAAGTTTCTTAAGGATACCCTCCAATTTTTTATCCATAGGATCTAGGAAAGCACAACTGTCCTCGACGGGGATAGTTGTACTCTTAGGTAGGGTAGAGACTGCTCCCTCCACCTTAGGAACCGTCTGCAACGAGTCCCACACCTGGTCTATCCCATTCCTTAGTAATAATTTCCAAAAACCTTTTAGGGACTGGAAAAACATCAGTGTAAACAGGCACTGCAAAGTATTTGTCCATTTTACACAATTTCTCTGGAACCACAATGGGGTCACAGTCATCCAGAGTTGCTAAAACCTCCCTAAGCAATAAGCGGAGGTGTTCAAGCTTAAATTTAAACGCTGTCATTTCAGAATCAGACTGAAGCAACGCCTTCCCTGAGTCTGAAATGTCACCCACAGATAGAAGCTCACCTGCCTCGGCCTCTGAGCATTGTGAGGGTATATCGGACACAAGCATTAAAGCATCAGAAAGCTCTGTATTAGTTCTAGCCCCAGAGCTGTCTCGCTTTCCTTGTAGCCCTGGCAGTTTGGAGAATACCTCTGAGAGGGTAGCATTCATAACTGCCGCCATGTCCTGTAAGGTAAAAGAATTAGACGCGCTAGATGTACTTGGCGTCACTTGAGCGGGAGTTATAGGTTCTGACACATGGGGAGAGTTAGATGGCATAATCTCCCTCTTTTCAGTCAGGGAATCCCCTGGAGATAAATCTTTAAGCGCCATAATATGGTCTTTATAGTTTATAGAAATTTCAGTACATTTGGTACACATTCTAAGAGGGGGTTCCACCATGGCTTCCAAACATATTGAACAAGGAGTTTCCTCTATGTCAGACATGTTTAACAGACTAGTAATGAGACAAGCAAGTTTGGAAAACACTTTAATAAAGGTGAAACAGCAATTAAACAAAAACGTTACTGTGCCTTTAAGAGAAAAAAACTAGCACTTAAACTGCAAAACAGTGTAAAAATACAGTAAAGATTTTGAAATTTTTACAGTGTGTGTAAGGGACTAAAGCAACATTGCACCCACTTGCAAATGGATGATTAACCCCTTAGGCCCCAAACCGGATTGAAAAACGTTAAAAAGCGTTAAAAATCAATTGAACACCTTGCCACAGCTCTACTGAGGCTCCTACCTGCCCTCAAATACGATTTTGTGCAGAAATAACCCCTTTGAAATGGTCCTCAAATGCCAGAGGACAACTCTAGGGAAGCTGGATGTCTCAGTCTGAATTAAAACTGCGCAGTTAGAGTGCTAAAATAGGCCCCTCGCACCATGTAAAGGATGTCAGAGGGGCCTTAAGAAAATACTCCTAGGAGTATCTGACTAGCCATGTGGAAACTAGGCCCCAAATAAAGATTTATCTCCCTCAGAGAAAAAACGTCCTATTTATGAAATCATGTAAACGTTTTGTCACTAAGTAATATGAATATTAACATGAGTATTACCCTGTTTTGTAAGCATGATCCCAGTCGCTGTTAAATCACTGCATCAGGCTTACCTCAAATACACAAGGCTCTGTCAGCATTTTCTAGAACTTATTCATCTCTCTAGAAATAAAAATACTGAACATACCTCAAAGCAGGTAATCTGCAGACCGTTCCCCCAACTGAAGTTTTCCCATATTCTTCAGTTATGTGTGAGAACAGCAATGGACCTTAGTTACAAACCGCTAAGATCATCAAACTCCAGGCAGAATTCTTCTTCTAATTTCTGCCTGAGAGTAAAACAGTACAACGCCGGTACCGTTTAAAAATAACAAACTCTTGATTGAAGGTAAAACTACACTAAGTCATCACATATCTCTTATACTTCCTTTCTTGTCGAGAGTTGCAAGAGAATGACTGGGGGTGGCAGTTAGGGGAGGAGCTATATAGACAGCTCTGCTGTGGGTGTCCTCTTGCAACTTCCTGTTGGGAAGGA